>NW_026899839.1:0-98176 GCF_033153095.1 Gastrolobium bilobum
TAAAGACCAGTTCTTTAAAGTTTCTGCCCATCCCGGCAAGAGTGTTTGGTTTGTTGACACCTCTCGTGTCGAGGATGGTGAGGGAAAATTTCCTTTGCACTGGTCTTCTGACCATTATCAACTTCCCCCCATCTAGTTACCGTTTCCAAGTTACCGAGCTGGGTTCATCTGATATTGACAGTGCCATTGCTATTGGCACGTACCTTCTGTCGCATAAGCATACTAGTGTCGTATCTCTTCTGTTCAAGTCCCAGGAGGAACTTAATGCTGAATTAAGTATGGATTATTTCCTGCAACCCTATGCTTGCATATTGGTGGTGTTGCCTTTCATACTAATTTCATATTATTTCTCTTTTGCAGTACCCGACATGGATAACCAACAAAATGATCCTCCTAGTTGGTTGGTGCTGAACCAAACCAAGGCGGGTTCCAGTGCCAAAGAGAAGTCAAGGCAATGCGTGCTGCCAAAGAGAGTCGAATGCTGCTGATGTCGTGCTTCCCCTGGCGCTCGTCAAACCCCGAAAGCCTCTCCTCCTCCAACACCTGAACTTGTTAAGCATATGGTATGGCAAGGGCGCCCCTGAGTCCTTGTACAACTCATCCGCTCTTACCATGGCCCAAGTTAAGGAAGTAGAGGAATTGGAGCTTTGTTGTTTGAAGATGGCCGGGTTGGCCAGACCCTTGCTCATTCTTAAGCAAAAGTATATGTGTTCATTAAGTGAAGCATCCGCATCCCGGGAGGAGAAGGCTAAGACATATGCTGAGCTGCTGAAGGTGAAGGATGATTTGTCCACTTTAAAAAAGGACTATGATGACACCACCGCCAAACTGACCTAGATTAAGGCTGAATACAGGAAGTTTTGAGATGAAAAGGCTGCTAAGGCCGTAAGGATACATGACTTCTGGAGGATGTACGAAAAGATGGAGAATAAGCTGAAGGAAGCTGAGCATACTGCTCAACTCTACCAAGGTGAACTTGAGAAATCGGTCACCGAGTCCTTCTATAATGCCCTGAATCAACTCCAATCCGAAAGCTCCTTTGAACCTGGTGGGCTTGAATGCTCGCGCTTATGTTAGCAATGGCCTAATCTTTTCTCCCGCTGCCGTCTCTCCTTCCCGTGTATCAGTTACCGAACCCGAGAAAGGTGCTACCGCTGAGGTTGGTGAGGAGGCAATTAACCAACCCAGAAAGGAAGTTGAGGCGGCCAATCCATCCGGCAAGGAGGTTTCAATATCAGAAGATCCTCCTACTAGCTAGACAACATGAAGGGTCGGAATGCCGATTGGACTTGTAATTTCTTGGGGTCTTTGGGCCCCTTTTGGGTTGATTCCGAATATTATCGGTTTTATTCCGGTTTTTAATTTGGCTTTCTAAGCATTTTATTTTTCCTTCCATATCCTGCTTTAAGATTTGCTGTTTTGCATTTATTATTTGAGTTCACCTTAGATGCATTTATCAAGGTATTCATATCTTCAAAACTCGATATGTCGTTACGCGCGACTAGCCCATGGTCCACCACAGCTCATTCTGGTGCATCGTGGCTAGCCCATGATCTACCGCGGCTCATTCTGGTGCACCGGGGCTAGCCCATGGTGCACCACGGCTCATTCTGGTGCACCGCGGCTAGCCCAGGGTCCACCACGGCTCATTCTGGTGCACCGCGGCTAGCCCAGGGTCCACCACGGCTCATTCTGGTGCACCGCGACTAGCCCATGGTGCACCACGGCTCATCCTGGTCCCTCGCGGCTAGCCCACGGTGCTAGCCCATGGTGCACCACTACTCATTTTGGTGCACCACGGTTGATTCTGGTGCATCGCGACTAGCCCATGGTCCACCATGGGCTAGCCAGGGTGCACCTCGGCTCATTCTGGTGCACCGCGGCTAGCCCATGGTGCACCACGGCTCATTCTGGTGCACCACGGCTAGCCCAGGGTGCACCACGGTTTTTTCTGGTGCCCCGCGGCTAGTCCATGGTCCACCACGGTTCATTCTGGTGCACCGCGGCTAGCCCATGGTGCACCACGGCTCATTCGAGTGCACCACGGCTCATTCTGGTGCACTACGGCTAGCCTATGGTTCACCTCCGCTCATTCGGGTGCACCACTGCTCATTCTGGTGCACCGCAGCTAGCCCATGGTCCACCACAGCTCATTCTGGTGCACCACGGCTAGCCCATGATCAATCACGACTCATTCTGGTGCACCACGGCTAGCCCATGGTCCACCACGGTTCATTCTGGTGCACCGCGGCTTGCCCAGGGTGCACCACGGCTCATTCTGGTGCACCGTGGCTCATTCTGGTGCACCGCGGCTAGCCCATTCTGGTGCACCGCGGCTAGCCCATGGTGCACCGCGGCTACCCCAGGGTGCACCTCGGCTCATTCTGGTGCACCGCGGCTAGCCCATGGTGCACCACGGCTCATTCTGGTCCTTCGTGGCTAGCCCACGGTGCACCACGACTCATTCCGGTGCACCACGGCTCATTCTGGTTCACCGCGGCTAGCCCATGGTGCACCACGGCTCATTCGAGTGCACCACGGCTCATTCTGGTGCACTACGGCTAGCCTATGGTTCACCTCCGCTCATTCGGGGTGCACCACGGCTCATTCTGGTGTCGCGCGACTAGCCCATGGTGCACCACAGCTCATTCTGGTCCCTCGCGGCTAGCCCATGGTGCACCACGGCTCATTCTGGTGCACCACGGCTAGCCCATGATCAATCACGACTCATTCTGGTGTACCACGGCTAGCCCATGGTCCACCACGGTTGGTGCACCACGGCTTCTGGTGCACCACGCTAGCCCATGGTTCATTCTGGTGCATCACGGCTAGCCCATGGTGCACCACGGCTCATTGGGGTGCACCGCGGCTAGCCCTGGGTGCACCACGGCTCATTCTGGTGCACCACGGCTCATTCTGGTGCACCGCGGCTAGCCCATGGTGCACCACGGCTCATTCTGGTTCACCGCGGCTAGCCCATGGTGCACCACGGCTCATTCTGGTGCACCGCGGCTAGCCCAGGGTGCACCACGGCTCATTCTGGTGCATCGCGACTAGCCCATGGTGCACGACGGCTCATTCTGGTGCAACGCGACTAGCCCATGGTGCACCACGGCTCATTATGGTTCACCGCGGCTAGCCCATGGTGCACCACGGCTCATTCGAGTGCACCACGGCTCATTCTGGTGCACTACGGCTGGCTCATTCTGGTGCACCGCGGCTAGCCCATGGTGCACCTCGGCTCATTCTGGTGCACCGCGGCTAGCCCATGGTGCACCACGGCTCATTCTGGTCCTTCGTGGCTAGCCCACGGTGCACCACGGCTCATTCTGGTTCACCGCGGCTAGCCCATGGTGCACCACGGCTCATTCGAGTGCACCACGGCTCATTCTGGTGCACTACGGCTAGCCTATGGTTCACCTCCGCTCATTCGGGTGCACCACTGCTCATTCTGGTGCACCGCGGCTAGCCCATGGTCCACCACAGGTTATTCTGGTGCACCGCGGCTCATTCTGGTCCACCGCGACTAGCCCATGGTCCACCACAGCTCATTCTGGTGCACCACGGCTAGCCCATGATCAATCACGACTCATTCTGGTGCACCACGGCTAGCCCATGGTCCACCACGGTTCATTCTGGTGCACCGCGGCTTGCCCAGGGTGCCCCACGGCTCATTTTGGCGCACCGCGGCTAGCCCATGGTGCACCGCGGCTCATTCTGGTGCACCGCGGCTAGCCCATGGTGCACCTCGGCTCATTCTGGTGCACCGCGGCTAGCCCATGGTGCACGCTCATTCTGGTCCTTCGTGGCTAGCCCACGGTGCACCCCGACTCATTTCGGTGCACCACGGCTCATTCTGGTTCACCGCGACTAGCCCATGGTGCACCACGGCTCATTCGAGTGCACCACGGCTCATTCTAGTTCACTACGGCTAGCCTATGGTTCACCTCCGCTCATTCGGGTGCACCACTGCTCATTCTGGTGCACCGCGGCTAGCCCAGGGTTCACCACGGCTCATTCTGGTGCACCGCGGCTAGCCCATGGTCCACCACGGATCATTCTGGTGCACCGCGGCTAGCCCATGGTGCACCACGGTTGATTCTGGTGCATCGCGACTAGCCCATGGTCCACCACGGCTCATTGTGGTGCACCGCAGCTAGCCCATGGTGCACCACGGCTCATTCTGGTGCAGCGCGACTAGCCCATGGTGCACCACGGTTGATTCTGGTGCATCGCGGCTCATTCTGGTGCACCGTGGCTCATTCTGGTGCACCGCGGCTAGCCCATGCTCCACCACGGCTCATTCTTGTGCACCACAGCTAGACCATGGTCCACCACGGTCATTCTTGTGCACCGCTGCTCGCCCATGGTCCACCACAGCTCATTCTGGTGCATCGCGGCTAGCCCATGATCTACCGCGGCTCATTCTGGGGCACCGGGGCTAGCCCATGGTGCGCCACGACTCATTCTAGTGCACCGCGGCTAGCCCAGGGTTCACCACGGCTCATTCTGGTGCACCGCGGCTAGCCCATGGTGCACCACGGTTGATTCTGGTGCATCGCGACTAGCCCATGGTCCACCACGGCTCATTGTGGTGCACCGCGACTAGCCCATGGTGCACCACTACTCATTTTGGTGCACCACGGTTGATTCTGGTGCATCGCGACTAGCCCATGGTCCACCACGGCTCATTGTGGTGCACCACGGCTCATTCTGGTCCTTCTCGGCTAGCCCACGGTGCACCACGACTCATTTCGGTGCACCACGGCTCATTCTGGTGCACCACGACTCATTTCGGTGCACCACGACTCATTTCGGTGCACCACGGCTCATTCTGGTGCACCGCAGCTAGCCCATGGTAGCCCATGGTGCACCACGGCTCATTCTGGTGCAGCCCGACTAGCCCATGGTGCACCACGGCTCATTCTGGTGCACCGCGGCTAGCCCATGGTGCACCACGGCTCATTCTGGTGCACCACGGCTAGCCCATGGTGCACCACGGCTCATTGGTGCTGGTGCACCACGCTAGCCCATTCTGGTGCACCGCGGCTAGCCCATGGTGCACCACGGCTCATTCTGGTGCACGGTGGCTCATTCGGGGGCACCGCGGCTAGCCCATGGTGCACCACGGCTCATTCTGGTGCACCGCGGCTAGCCCATGGTGCACCACGGCTCATTCTGGTGCACCGCGGCTAGCCCATGGTGCACCACGGCTCATTCTGGGTGCACCGGCAGCCCATGGTGCACCACGGCTCATTCTGGTGCACCACGGCTAGCCCATGGTGCACCACGGCTCATTGTGGTGCACCGCGGCTAGCCCATGGTGCACCATGGTTGATTCGGGTGCATCGCGACTAGCCCATGGTCCACCACGACTCATGGTGGTGCACCGCGGCTAGCCCATGGTGCACCACGGCTCATTCTGGTGCAGCGCGGCTAGCCCATGGTGCACCACGGCTCATTCTTCTGGTGCGCGCGACTCGCCCATCTTGCCCAGGGTGCAACACGGCTCATTTTGGCGCACCGCGGCTAACCCATGGTGCACCACTACTCATTTTGGTGCACCACGGCTCATGCTGGTGCATCGCGACTAGCCCATGGTCCACCACGGCTCATTGTGGTGCACCGCGGCTAGCCCATGGTGCACCACGGCTCATTCTGGTGCACCGCGGCTAGCCCATTTCGGTGCACCACGGCTCATTCTGGTTCACCGCGGCTAGCCCATGGTGCACCACGGCTCGTTCGAGTGCACCGCAGCTCATTCTGGTGCACTACGGCTAGCCTATGGTTCAGCTCCGCTCATTCGGGTGCACCACTGCTCATTCTGGTGCACCGCGACTATCCCATGGTCCACGACGGCTCATTGGGGTGCACCGCGGCTAGCCCATGGTGCACCACGGCTCATTCTGGTGCACCGCGGCTAGCCCATGGTGCACCACGGCTCATTGTGGTGCACCACGGCTAGCCCATGCTCCACCACGGTTCATTCTAGTGAACCACAGCTAGACCATGCTCCACCACTGCTCATTGTGGTGCACCGCGGCTAGCCCATGGTGCACCACGGTTGATTCTGGTGCATCGCGACTAGCCCATGATCAATCACGACTCATTCTGGTGCACCACGCTAGCCCATGGTCCACCACGGTTCATTCTGGTGCACCGCGGCTTGCCCAGGGTGCACCACGGCTCATTCTTGTGCAACGCGACTAGCCCATGGTGCACCACGGCTCATTCTGGTGCACCACGGCTAGCCCATGGTGCACCACGGCTCATTCTGGTGCAGCGCGACTGGCCCATGGTGCACCACGGCTCATTCTGGGCCTTCGCAGCTAGCCCACGGTGCACCACGGCTCATTCTGGTTCACCGCGGCTAGCCCATGGTGCACCACGGCTCATTCGAGTGCACCACGGCTAGCCCATGGTGCACCACGGCTCATTCTGGTGTCGCGCGTCTAGCCCATGGTGCACCACGGCTCATTCTGGTCCAGCGCGGCTAGCCCACGGTGCACCACGGCTCATTCGGGTGCACCACTGCTCATTCTGGTGCACCTCGGCTCATTCTGGTCCACCGTGACTAGCCCATGGTTCACCTCGGCTAGCCTATGGTTCACCTCCGCTCATTCGGGTGCACCACTGCTCATTCTGGTGCACCGCGGCTAGCCCATGGTGCACCGCGACTAGCCCATGGTCCACCACAGCTCATTCTGGTGCACCACGGCTAGCCCATGATCCACCACGACTCATTCTGGTGCACCACGGCTAGCCCATGGTCCACCACGGTTCATTCTGGTGCACCGCGGCTTGCCCAGGGTGCACCACGGCTCATTCTGGTGCACCGTGGCTCATTCTGGTGCACCGCGGCTAGCCCAGGGTGCACCGCGGCTCATTCTGGTGCACCGCGGCTAGCCCATGGTGCACCACGGCTCATTCTGGTGCACCACGGCTAGCCCATGGTCCACCACGATCATTCTGGTGCACCGCGGCTAGCCCATTGTGGACCACGGCTCATTCTGGTCCTTCGCGGCTATCCCATGGTGTACCACGGCTCATTCGAGTGCACCACGGCTCATTCTGGTTCACCGCGGCTAGCCCATGGTGCACCACGGCTCATTCGAGTGCACCACGGCTCATTCTGGTGCACTACGGCTAGCCTATGGTTCACCTCCGCTCATTCGGGTGCACCACTGCTCATTCTGGTGCACCGCGGCTAGCCCATGGTGCACCACGGCTCATTCTGGTCTACCGCGACTAGCCCATTGTCCACCACAGCTCATTCTGGTGCACCACGGCTAGCCCATGATCAACCACGACTCATTCTCGTGCACCACGGCTAGCCCATGGTGCACCACGGCTCATTCTGGTTCACCGCGGCTAGCCCATGGTGCACCACGGCTCGTTCGAGTGCACCGCAGCTCATTCTGGTGCACTACGGCTAGCCTATGGTTCAGCTCCGCTCATTCGGGTGCACCACTGCTTATTCTGGTGCACCGCGGCTAGCCCATGGTGCTCATTCTGGTGCACCGCGGCTAGCCCATAGTGCACCACGGCTCATTCTGGTGCACCGCGACTAGCCCTTGGTGCACCACGGCTCATTCTGGTCCTTCGCGGCTAGCCCACGGTGCACCACGACTCATTCAGGTGCACCACGGCTCATTCTGGTTCACCGCGGCTAGCCCTGGTGCACCACGGCTCATTCTGGTGCACCGCGGCTAGCCCATGGTGCACCACGGCTCATTCTGGTGCACCGCGGCTAGCCCATGCTCCACCACGGCTCTTTCTGGTGCACCGCGGCTAGCCCATGGTGCACCACGGCTCATTCTGGTGCACCGCGGCTAGCCCATGGTGCACCACGGCTCATTCTCATGGTGCACCACAGCTCATTCTGGTGCACCACGGCTAGCCCATGATCAACCACGACTCATTCTGGTGCACCACGTCTAGCCCAGGGTGCACCACGGCTCATTCTGGTGCAGCGCGACTGGCCCATGGTGCACCAGGGCTCATTCTGGTGCAGCGCGACTGGCCCATGGTGCACCACGGCTCATTCTGGTGCATCGCGACTAGCCCCTGGTGCACCGTGGCTCATTCTGGTGCACCGCGGCTAGCCCATGGTGCACCACGGCTCATTTTGGTGTAGCGCGACTAGCCCACGGTGCACCACGGCTCATTCTAGTCCTTCGCGGCTAGCCCACGGTGCACCACGACTCATTTAGGTGCACCACGGCTCATTATGGTTCACCGCGGCTAGCCCATGGTGCACGACGGCTCATTCGAGTGCACCACGGCTCATTCTGGTTCACTACGGCTTGCCAATGGTTCACCTCCGCTCATTCGGGTGCACCACTGCTCATTCTGGTGCACCGCGGCTAGCCCATGGTGCACCGCGGCTAGCCCATGGTGCACCGCGACTAGCCCATGGTCCACCACAGCTCATTCTGGTGCACCACGGCTAGCCCATGGTTCTCCGCGACTAGCCCATGGTGCACCACGGCTCATTCTGGTGCACCGCGGCTAGCCCATGGTGCACCACGGCTCATTCTGGTGCACCTCGGCTAGCCCATAATGCACCACCGCTCATTCGGGTGCATCACGGCTCATTCTGGTGCACCGCGGCTAGCCCATGGTGCACCACGGCTCATTCTGGTGCACCGCGGCTAGCCCATGATGCTCCACGGCTCATTCTGGTCCACCGCGACTAGCCCATGGTGCACCACCGCTCATTCTGGTGCAACACGACTAGCCCATGGGGCACCACGGCTCATTCTGGTGCACCGCGGCTAGCCTATGGTGCACCACGGCTCATTCTGGTGCACCGCGACTAGCGCATGGTCCACCACGGCTCATTCTGGTGCACCGCGGCTAGCCCATGGTGCACCATGGCTCATTCTCATTCCCCGCAGCAAGCCCTTGGTGCAGCGCGACTCATTCATGTGCACCACGGCTCATTCTGTTGCACCGCGGCTAGCCCATGGTGCACCACGGCTCATTCTGGTGCACCGCGACTAGCCCATGGTGCACCACGGCTCATTCTGGAGCACCGCGGCTAGCCCATGGTGCACCACGGCTCATTCTGGTGCACCGCGGCTAGCCCATGGTGCACCACGGCTCATTCTGGTGCACCGCGGCTAGCCCATGGTGCACCACGGCTCATTCTGCGCGGCTAGTCCACGGTGCACCACGACGCATTCTGGTGCACCACGGCTCATGGTGCACCACGGCTCATTCTGGTGCACCGCGGCTAGCCCATGGTGCACCTCGGCTCATTCTGGTGCACCGCGGCTAGCCCATGGTGCACCTCGGCTCATTCTGGTGCACCGCGGCTAGCCCATGGACCACGACCCATTCCGGTGCACCACGGATCATTATGGTTCACCGCAGCTAGCCCATGGTGTACCACGGCTCATTCGAGTGCACCACGGCTCATTCTGGTGCACGGCGGCTAGCCCAGGGTGCACCACGGCTCATTCTGGTGCAACGCGACTAGCCCACGGTGCACCACGGCTCATTCTGGTGCAACGCGACTAGCCCACGGTGCACCACGGCTCATTCTGGTGCACCACGGCTAGCCCATGGTCCACCACAGTTTATTCTGGTGCACCACGGCTCATTCTGGTGCACCACGACTCATTCTAGTGCACCATTGCTAGCCCATTCTGGTGCACCACGGCTCAGCCCTGGTGCACCACGGCTCATTCTGGTGCACCACGCTACTGCAGCCCATGGTGCACCACGGCTCATTCTGGTGCACCACGGCTAGCCCATGGCACCACGGCTCATTCTGGTGCACCGCGGCTAGCCCATGGTGCACCACTCATTCCGGTGCACCGCGACTTATTCTGATTCACCGCGGCTAGCCCATGGTCCACCACGGCTCATTCTGGTGCACCGCGACTAGCCCATGGTCCACCACCGCTCATTCTGGTGCACTACGGCTAGCCTATGGTTCAGCTCCGCTCATTCGGGTGCACCACTGCTCATTCTGGTGCACGGGGGGTGCACCGCGGCTAGCCCATGGTGCACCACGGCTCATTCTGGTGCAGCGCGACTAGCCCATGGTGCACCACGGCTCATTCTGGTGCACCGCGGCTAGCCCACGGTGCACCGCGGCTCATTCTGGTGCACCGCGGCTAGCCCACGGTGCACCGCGGCTCATTCTGGTGCACCGGGGCTCATTCTGGTGCACCGCGGCTAGCCCATGGTGCACCACGGCTCATTCTGGTGCAACGCGACTAGCCCATGGTGCACCACGGCTCATTCTGGTCCTTCGCGGCTAGTCCACGGTGCACCACGACTCATTCAAGTGCACCACGGCTCATTCTGGTGCACCGCGGCTAGCCCATGGTGCACCACGGCTCATTCTGGTGCAGCGCGACTAGCCCATGGTCCACCACGGCTCATTCGGGTGCACCGCGGCTAGCCCATGGTGCACCGCGGCTCATTCTGGTGCACCGCGACTAGCCCTGGTCCACCGCAGCTCATTCTGGTGCACCGCAGCTAGCTCATGGTGCACCACAGCTCATTCTGGTGCAGCGCGACTAGCCCATGGTGCACCACGGCTCATTCTGGTCCCCTGCGGCTTGCCCACGGTGCACCACGACCCATTCCGGTGCACCACGGATCATTATGGTTCACCGCGGCTAGCCCATGGTGTACCACGGCTCATTCGAGTGCACCACGGCTCATTCTGGTTCACTACGGCTAGCCAATGGTTCACCTCCGCTCATTCGGGTGCACCACTGCTCATTCGTGCACCTGGCGGCTAGCCCATGGTGCACCACAGTTTATTCTGGTGCACGCGGCTAGCCCTGGTGCACCACGGCTCATTGTTGTGCACCACGGTTTATTCTGGTGCATCGCGACTAGCCCATGGTCCACCACGGCTCATTGTGGTGCACCGCGGCTAGCCCATGGTGCACCACGGCTCATTCTGGTGCACCGACTAGCCCCTGGTGCACCACGGCTCATTCTGGTGCACCACCATTCTGGTGCTCACCGCGGCTCTGGTGCACCACGGCATTCTGGTGCACCGCGCTAGCCCTGGTGCACCACGGCTCATTCTGGTGCACCGCGGCTAGCCCATGGTGCACCACGGCTCATTCTGGTGCAGCGCGGCTAGCCCACGGTGCACCACGGCTCATTCTGGTGCACCGCGGCTAGCCCGGGGTGCACCACGGCTCATTCTGGTGCACCACGGCTCATTCTGGTGCACCGCGGCTAGCCCATGGTGCACCACGGCTCATTCGAGTGCACCACGGCTCATTCTGGTGCACTACGGCTAGCCTATGGTTCACCTCCGCTCATTCGGGTGCCCCACTGCTCATTCTAGTGCTCCTCGGCTAGCCCATGGTGCACCACGGCTCATTCTGGTCCACCGCGACAAGCCCATGGTCCACCACAGCTCATTCTGGTGCACCACGGCTAGCCCATGATCCACCACGACTCATTCTGCTGCACCACGGCTAGCCCATGGTCCACCACAGTTGATTCTGGTGCACCGCGGCTAGCCCATGGTGCACCACGGTTCATTCTGGTGCACCGCGGCTAGCCCATGGGTGCACCACGGCTCATTCTGGTGCACCGCGGCTCATTCTGGTGCACCGCGGCTAGCCCATGGTGCACCACGGCTCATTCTGGTGCACCGCGACTAGCCCATGGTCCACCACCGCTCATTCTGGTTCACTACGGCTAGCCTATGGTTCAGCTGCGCTCATTCGGGTGCACCACTGCTCATTCTGGTGCACCGCGGCTAGCCCATGGTGCACCACGGCTCATTCTGGTGCATCGCGACTAGCCCATGGTGCACCACGGCTCATTCTGGTGCACCACGGCTAGCCCATGATCCACCACGGCTCATTCTTGTGCACCACGGCTAGCCCAGGGAGCACCACCGCTCATACGGGTGCATCACGGCTCCTTCTGGTGCACCGTGGCTCATTCTGGTGCACCGCGGCTAGCCCATGATGCTCCACGCTAGCCCATGCTGCACCACGGCTCATTCTGGTGCAGCCCATGGTGCACCACGGCTCATTCTGGTGCACCGCGGCTAGACCATGGTGCACCACGGCTCATTCTGGTGCACCGCGACTAGCGCATGGTCAACCACGGCTCATTCTGGTGCACCGCGGCTAGCCCATGGTGCACCACGGCTCATTCTGGTGCACCGCGACTAGCCCATGGTGCACCACGGCTCATTTTGGCGCACCGGGGGTAGCCCATGGTGCACCACGGCTCATTCTGGTACACCGCGACTAGCCCATGGTGCACCACGGCTCATTCTGGTGCACCACGGCTCATTCTGGTGCACCGCGACTAGCCCATGGTGCACCACGGCTCATTCTGGTGCACGCGGCTAGTCCACGGTGCACCACGACTCATTCAGGTGCACCACGGCTCATTCTGGTGCACCGCGGCTAGCCCAGGGTGCACCGCGGCTCATTCTGGTCCTTTGCGGCTAGCCCACGGCGCACCACGACTCATTCAGTGCACCACGGCTCATTCTGGTGCACCGCGGCTAGCCCAGGGTGCACCACGGCTCATTCTGGTGCACCGTGGCTCATTCTGGTTCACCGCGGCTAGCCCATGGTGCACCACGGCTCATTCGAGTGCACCACGGCTCATTCTGGTGCACTACGGCTAGCCTATGGTTCACCTCCGCTCATTCGGGTGCACCACTGCTCATTCTGGTGCACCGCGGCTAGCCCATGGTGCACCACGGCTCATTGTGGTGCACCGCGACTAGCCCATGGTCCACCACAGCTCATTCTGGTGCACCACGGCTAGCCCATGATCCACCACGACTCATTCTGCTGAACCACGGCTAGCCCATGGTCCACCACGTTTGATTCTGGTGCACCGCGGCTAGCCCACGGTGCACCACAACTCATTCAGGTGCACCACGGCTCATTCTGGTTCACCGCGGCTAGCACATGGTGCACCACGGCTCATTCTGGTGCACCGCGACTAGCCCATGGTCCACCACCGCTCATTCTGGTGCACTACGGCTAGCCTATGGTTCAGCTCCGCTCATTCGGGTGCACCACTGCTCATTCTGGTGCACCGCGGCTAGCCCATGGTGCACCGCGACTAGCCCATGGTGCACCACGGCTCATTCTGGTGCACCGCGGCTAGCCCATGGTGCACCACGGCTCATTCTGGTGCACCGCGGCTAGCCCATAGTGCACCACCGCTCATTCGGGTGCATCACGGCTCATTCTGGTGCACCGCGGCTAGCCCATGGTGCACCACGGCTCATTCTGGTGCACCGCGGCTAGCCCATGGTGCACCATGGCTCATTCTGGTGCACCTCGGCTAGCCCATGGTGCACCCTGGTGCACCACGGCTCATTCTGGTGCAGCGCGACTAGCCCATGGTGCACCGCGGCTCATTCTGGTGCACCGCGGCTAGCCCATGGTGCACCTCGGCTCATTCTGGTGCACCGCGGCTAGCCCATGGTGCACCTCGGCTCATTCTGGTGCACCGCGGCTAGCCCATGGTGCACCGCGGCTAGCCCATGGTGCACCACGGCTCATTCTGGTGCAGCGCGACTAGCCCATGGTGCACCACGGCTCATTCTGGTCCCCCGCGGCTAGCCCACGGTGCACCACGACTCATTCCGGTGCACCACGGCTCATTATGGTTCACCGCGGCTAGCCCATGGTGTACCACGGCTCATTCGAGTGCCCCACGGCACATTCTGGTTCGCTACGGCTAGCCAATGGTTCACCTCCGCTCATTCGGGTGCACCACTGCTCATTCTGGTGCACCGCGGCTAGCCCATGGTGCACCACGGCTCATTCTGGTGCACCGCGGCTAGCCCATGGTCCACCACGGCTCATTCTGGTGCACCGCGGCTAGCCCATGGTGCACCACGGCTCATTCTGGTGCACCACGGCTCATTCTGGTGCACCGCGACTAGCCCACGGTGCACCACGGCTCATTCTGGGCCTTCGCGGCTAGCCCACGGTGCACCACGACTCATTCTTGTGCACCGCGGCTCATTCTGGTGCACCGCGGCTAGCCCATGGTGCACCACGGCTAGCCCATGGTGCACCACGGCTCATTCTGGTGCACCGCGGCTAGCCCATGGTGCACCACGGCTCATTCTGGTGCACCGCGGCTAGCCCATGGTGCACCACGGCTCATTCTGGTGCACCGCGGCTAGCCCATGGTGCACCACGGCTCATTCTGGTGCACCGCGGCTAGCCCATGGTGCACCACGGCTCATTCTGGTGCAACGCGACTAGCCCATGGTGCACCACGGCTCATTCTGGTCCACCGCGACTAGCCCATGGTCCACCACGGCTCATTCTGGTGCACCACGACTCATTCAGGTGCACCACGGCTAGCCCATGGTGCACCACGGCTCATTCTGGTGCACCGCGACTAGCGCATGGTCAACCACGGCTCATTCTGGTGCACCGCGGCTAGCCCATGGTGCACCATGGTCCACCACAGCTCATTCTGGTGCACCACGGCTAGCCTATGCTCCACCACGGCTCATTGTGGTGCACCGCGACTAGCCCATGGTGCACCACGTCTCATCCTGGTCCCTCGCGGCTAGCCCACGGTGCACCACGACTCATTCTAGTGCACCATTGCTAGCCCATTCTGGTGCACCACGTGCCACCGGCTCATTCTGGTGCACCACGTCTAGCCCATGGTGCACCACGGATCATTCTGGTGCACCTCGACTAGCCCATGGTGCACCACGGCTCATTCGGGTGCACCACGGCTAGCCCATGATCCACCACGACTCATTCTGGTGCACCACGGCTAGCCCATGGTCCACCACGGCTCATTCTGGTGCACCGCGGCTAGCCCAGGGTGCACCACGGCTCATTCTGGTGCTCATTGCCCATGGTGCACCACGGCTCATTCTGGTTCACCGCGACTAGCCCATGGTGCACCACGGCTCATTCTGGTGCAGCGCGACTAGCCCATGGTGCACCACGGCTCATTCTGGTCCCCCGCGGCTAGCCCACGGTGCACCCCGACTCATTCCGGTGCACCACGGCTCATTATGGTTCACCGCGGCTAGCCCATGGTGTACCACGGCTCATTCGAGTGCACCACGGCTCATTCTGGTTCACTACGGCTAGCCAATGGTTCACCTCCGCTCATTCGGGTGCACCACTGCTCATTCTGGTGCACCGCGGCTAGCCCATGGTCCACCACGGTTTATTCTGGTGCACCGCGGCTAGCCCAGGGTGCACCACGGCTAATTCTGGTGCACCTCGGCTCATTCTGGTGCACCGCGACTAGCCCAGGGTGCAGCGCGACTAGCCCACGGTGCACCACAGCTTATTCTGGTGCAGCGCGACTAGCCCACGGTGCACCACGGCTTATTCTGGTGCAGCGCGACTAGCCCACGGTGCAGCACGGCTCATTCTGGGCCTTCGCGGCTAGCCCACGGTGCACCACGACTCATTCAGGTGCACCACGGCTCATTCTGGTTCACCGCGGCTAGCCCATGGTGCACCACGGCTCATTCGAGTGCACCACGGCTCATTCTGGTGCACTACGGCTAGCCTATGGTTCACCTCCGCTCATTCGGGTGCACCACTGCTCATTCTGGTGCACCGCGGCTAGCCCATGGTGCACCACGGCTCATTCTGGTCCACCGCGGCTAGCCCACGGTGCACCACGACTCATTCAGGTGCACCACGGCTCATTCTGGTGCACCACGGCTAGCCCATGATCAATCACGACTCATTCTGGTGCACCACGGCTAGCCCATGGTCCACCACGGTTCATTCTGGTGCACCGCGGCTTGCCCAGGGTGCACCACGGCTCATTTTGGCGCACCGCGGCTAGCCCATGGTGCACCACGGCTCATTCTGGTGCACCACGGCTAGCCCTGGGTCCACCACGGTTCATTCTGGTGCACCGCGGCTTGCCCTGGGTGCACCACGGCTCATTCTGGTGCACCGCGGCTAGCCCATGGTGCACCACGGCTCATTCTGGTGCACCGCGACTAGCCCAGGGTGCACCACGGCTCATTCTGGTGCAGCGCGACTAGCCCACGGTGCACCACGGCTCATTCTGGTCCTTCGCGGCTAGCCCACGGTGCACCACGACTCATTCAGGTGCACCACGGCTCATTCTGGTTCACCGCGGCTAGCCCATGGTGCACCACGGCTCATTCTGGTGCACCGCGGCTAGCCCATGGTGCTAGCCTATGGTTCACCTCCGCTCATTCGGGTGCACCACTGCTCATTCTGGTGCACCGCGGCTAGCCCATGGTGCACCACGGCTCATTCTGGTCCACCGCGACTAGCCCATGGTCCACCACAGCTCATTCTGGTGCACCACGGCTAGCCCATGGTCCACCACGGCTCATTCTGGTGCACCACGGCTAGCCCATGGTCCACCACGGTTTATTCTGGTGCACCGCGGCTAGCCCAGGGTGCACCACAGCTCATTCTGGTGCACCGTGGCTCATTCTGGTGCACCACGGCTAGCCCATGGTGCACCACAGCTCATTCTGGTGCACCACGGCTAGCCCATGCTCCACCACGGCTCATTCTTGTGCACCACAGCTAGCCCATGGTCCACCACGATCATTCTGGTGCACCGCGGCTAGCCCATTGTGGACCACGACTCATTCCGGGGCACCGCGACTTATTCTGATTCACCGCGGCTAGTCCATGGTCCACCACGGCTCATTCTGGTGCACCGCGACTAGCCCATGGTCCACCACCGCTCATTCTGGTGCACTACGGCTAGCCTATGGTTCAGCTCCGCTCATTCTGGTGCACCGCGGCTAGCCCATGGTGCACCACGGCTCATTCTGGTGCACCGCGACTAGCCCATGGTCCACCACGGCTCATTCTGGTGCAACGCGACTAGCCCATGGTGCACCACGGCTCATTCTGGTCCTTCGCGGCTAGCCCACGGTGCACCACGGCTCATTCTGGTCCTTCGCGGCTAGCCCACGGTGCACCACGACTCATTCAGGTGCACCACGGCTCATTCTGGTTCACCGCGGCTAGCCCATGGTGCACCACGGCTCATTCTGGTGCATCGCGACTAGCCCATGGTGCACCACGGCTCATTCTGGTGCATCGCGACTAGCCCATGGTGCACCACGGCTCATTCTGGTGCAACGCGACTAGCCCATGGTGCACCACGGCTCATTCTGGTCCTTCGCGGCTAGTCCACGGTGCACCACGACTCATTCAGGTGCACCACGGCTCATTCTGGTGCACCGCGGCTAGCCCATGGTGCACCACGGCTCATTCTGGTGCAGCGCGACTAGCCCATGGTCCACCACGGCTCATTCTGGTGCACCGCGGCTAGCCCATGGTGCACCGCGGCTCATTCTGGTGCACCGCGACTAGCCCATGGTCCACCGCAGCTCATTCTGGTGCACCGCAGCTAGCTCATGGTGCACCACAGCTCATTCTGGTGCAGCGCGACTAGCCCATGGTGCACCACGGCTCATTCTGGTCCCCCGCGGCTTGCCCACGGTGCACCACGACCCATTCCGGTGCACCACGGATCATTCTGGTGCAGCGCGACTAGCCCACGGTGCACCACGGCTCATTCTGGGCCTTCGCGGCTAGCCCACGGTGCACCACGACTCATTCTGCTCATTCTGGTGCACCGCGGCTAGCCCATGGTCCACCACGGTTTATTCTGGTGCACCGCGGCTAGCCCAGGGTGCACCACGGCTCATTCTGGTGCACCGTGGCTCATTATGGGGCAACGCGGCTAGCCCATGGTGCGCCACGGCTCATTCTGGTGCACCGCGACTAGCCCATGGTGCACCACGGCTCATTCTGGTGCAGCGCGACTAGCCCACGGTGCAGCACGGCTCATTCTGGGCCTTCGCGGCTAGCCCACGGTGCACCACGACTCATTCAGGTGCACCACGGCTCATTCTGGTTCACCGCGGCTAGCCCATGGTGCACCACGGCTCATTCGAGTGCACCACGGCTCATTCTGGTGCACTACGGCTAGCCTATGGTTCACCTCCGCTCATTCGGGTGCACCACTGCTCATTCTGGTGCACCGCGGCTAGCCTGCCCATGGTGCACCACGGCTCATTCTGGTCCACCGCGACAAGCCCATGGTCCACCACAGCTCATTCTGGTGCACCACGGCTAGCCCATGATCCACCACGACTCATCCACCACGGCTCATTCTGGTGCACCGCGGCTAGCCCATGGTGCACCACGACTCATTCTGGTGCACCGCGACTCATTCTGGTGCACCGCGGCTAGCCCATGGTGCACCACGGCTCATTCTGGTGCACCGCGACTAGCCCATGGTGCACCACGGCTCATTCTGGTGCAACGCGACTAGCCCACGGTGCACCACGGCTCATTCTGGTCCTTCGCGGCTAGCCCACGGTGCACCACGACTCATTCAGGTGCACCACGGCTCATTCTGGTGCACCGCGGCTAGCCCATGGTGCACCGCGGCTCATTCTGGTGCACCGCGGCTAGCCCATGGTGCACCACGGCTAGCCCATGGTGCACCACGGCTCATTCTGGTGCATCGCGACTAGCCCATGGTGCACCACGGCTCATTCTGGCGCACCGTGGCTCATTCTGGTGCACCGCGGCTAGCCCATGGGGCACCACGGCTCATTCTGGTGTCGCGACTAGCCCATGGTCCACCACAGCTCATTCTGGTCCACCGCGACTAGCCCATGGTCCACCACAGTTTATTCTAGTGCACCGCGGCTAGCCCAGGGTGCACCACGGCTCATTCTGGTGCACCACGGCTAGCCCATGCTCCACCACGGCTCATTCTTGTGCACCACAGCTAGCCCATGGTCCACCACGATCATTCTGGTGCACCGCGGCTAGCCCATTGTGGACCACGACTCATTCTGGTGCACCGCGGCTAGCCCAGGGTCCACCACGGCTCCTTCGGGTGCACCACGGCTCATTCTGGTGCACCGCGACTAGCCCATGGTGCACCACGGCTCATTCTGGTGCACCGCGACTAGCCCATGGTGCACCACGGCTCATTCTGGTGCACCGCGCCTAGCCCATGGTACACCACGGCTCATTCTGGTGCACCGCGACTAGCCCATGGTGCACCACGGCTCATTCTGGTGCACCGCGCCTAGCCCATGGTGCACCACGGCTCAGCTGGTCCCCCGCGGCTAGCCCACGGTGCACCACGGCTCATTCTGGTGCACCGCGACTAGCCCACGGTGCACCACGGCTCATTCTGGGCCTTCGCGGCTAGCCCACGGTGCACCACGACTCATTCAGGTGCACCACGGCTCATTCTGGTTCACCGCGGCTAGCACATGGTGCACCACGGCTCATTCTGGTGCACCGCGACTAGCCCATGGTCCACCACGGTTCATTCTGGTGCATCGCGACTAGCCCATGGTCCACCACGGCTCATTGTGGTGCACCGCGGCTAGCCCATGGTGCACCACGGCTCATTGTGGTGCACCACGGCTCATTCTGGTGCACCGCGACTAGCCCACGGTGCACCACGGCTCATTCTGGTGCACCGTGGCTCATTCTGGTGCACCGCGGCTAGCCCATGGTGCACCACGGCTCATTCTGGTGCACCTCGGCTAGCCCATTGTGCACCGCGGCTCATTCTGGTGCACCACGACTAGCCCATGGTCCACCGCGGCTCATTCTGGTGCACTGCATCTAGCTCATGGTGCACCACGGCTCATTCTGGTGCAGCGCGACTAGCCCATGGTGCACCACGGCTCATTCTGGTCCCCCGCGGCTAGCCCACGGTGCACCCCGACTCATTCCGGTGCACCACGGCTCATTCTGGTGCACCGGGGCTAGCCCATGGTGCACCACGGCTCATTCTGGTGCACCGCGGCTCATTCTGGTCCTTCACGGCTCATTGCGGTGCACCACGGCTAGCCCATGGTCCACAACGGTCATTCTGGTGCACTGCGGCTACCCCATGGTGCACCACGGCTCATTCGAGTGAACCACGGCTCATTCTGGTGCACTACGGCTAGCCTATGGTTCATCTCCGCTCATTCGGGTGCACCACTGCTCATTCTGGTGCACCTCGGCTAGCCCATGGTGCACCACGGCTCATTCTGGTCCACCGCGACTAGCCCATGGTCCACCACGGCTCATTCTGGTGCACCGCGGCTAGCCCAGGGTGCACCACGGCTAATTCTGGTGCACCGCGGCTAGCTCACGGTGCACCACGGCTCATTCTGGTCCTTCGCGGCTAGCCCACGGTGCACCACGACTCATTCAGGTGCACCACGGCTCATTCTGGTGCACCACGGCTAATTCTGGTTCACCACGACTCATTCTTGGCTAGCCCATGGTGCACCACGGCTCATTCGAGCGCACCACGGCTCATTCTGGTGCCCTACGGCTAGCCTATGGTTCACCACGGCTCATTCTGGTGCACCGCGACTAGCCCATGGTCCACCACCGCTCATTCTGGTGCACCGCGACTAGCCCATGGTCCACCGCAGCTCATTCTGGTGCACCACCGCTCATTCTGGTGCAGCGCGACTAGCCCATGGTGCACCACGGCTCATTCTGGTCCCCCGCGGCTAGCCCACGGTGCACCACGACTCATTCCGGTGCACCACGGCTCATTCTGGTTCACCGCGGCTAGCCCATGGTGCACCACGGCTCATTCTGGTGCACCGCGGCTAGCCCATGGTCCACCACCGGTCATTCTGGTGCACTACGGCTAGCCTATGGTTCAGCTCCGCTCATTCGGGTGCACCACTGCTTATTCTGGTGCACCGCGGCTAGCCCATGGTGCACCGCGACTAGCCCATGGTCCACCACAGCTCATTCTGGTGCACCACGGCTAGCCCATGATCCACCACGACTCATTCTGGTGCACCACGGCTAGCCTATGGTTCTCCTCCGCTTTTTCGGGTGCACCACTGCTCATTCTGGTGCACCGCGGCTAGCCCATTGTGCACCACGGCTCATTCTGGTGCAACGCGACTAGCCCATGGTGCACCACGGCTCATTCTGGTGCACCACTGCTAGCCCATGATCCACCGCGGCTCATTCTGGTGCACCGCGGCTAGCCCAGGGTGCACCACTGCTCATTCTGGTGCACCGCGGCTAGCCCATGGTGCACCACGGCTCATTCGAGTGCACCGCGACTTATTCTGATTCACCGCGGCTAGTCCATGGTCAACCACGGCTCATTCTGGTGCACCGCGACTAGCCCATGGTCCACCACCGCTCATTCTGGTGCACTACGGCTAGCCTATGGTTCACCTCCGCTCATTCGGGTGCACCACTGCTCATTCTGGTGCACCGCGGCTAGCCCATGATCCACAACGACTCATTCTGGTCCACCACGGCTAGCCCATGGTCCACCACGGCTCATTCTGGTGCACCGCGGCTAGCCCATGGTGCACCACGGCTCATTCTGGTGCATCGCGGCTAGCCCAGGGTCCACTAGCCCATGGTGCACCACTGCTCATTCTGGTGCACCGCGGCTAGCCCATGGTGCACCACGGCTCATTCTGGTCCACCACGACTAGCCCATGGTCCACCACCGCTCATTCTGGTGCACTACGGCTAGCCTATGGTTCAGCTGCGCTCATTCGGGTGCACCACGGCTCATTCTGGTGCACCGCGGCTAGCCCACGGTGCACCACGGCTCATTCTGGTGCACCGCGACTAGCCCATGGTGCACCACAGCTCATTCGAGTGCACCACGGCTCATTCTGGTGCACTACGGCTAGCCTATGGTTCTCCTCCGCTTTTTCGGGTGCACCACTGCTCATTCTGGTGCACCGCGGCTAGCCCATTGTGGACCACGGCTCATTCTGGTGCATCGCGACTTATTCTGATTCACCGCGGCTAGTCCATGGTCCACCACGGCTCATTCTGGTGCACCGCGACTAGCCCATGGTCCACCACCGCTCATTCTGGTGCACTACGGCTAGCCTATGGTTCAGCTCCGCTCATTCGGGTGCACCACTGCTCATTCTGGTGCACCGCGGCTAGCCCATGGTGCACCACGGCTCATTCTGGTCCACCGCGACTAGCCCATGGTCCACCACGGCTCATTCTGGTGCAACGCGACTAGCCCATGGTGCACCACGGCTCATTCTGGTCCTTCGCGGCTAGCCCACGGTGCACCACGACTCATTCAGGTGCACCACGGCTCATTCTGGTTCACCGCGGCTAGCCCATGGTGCACCACGGCTCATTCTGGTGCATCGCGACTAGCCCATGGTGCACCACGGCTCATTCTGGTGCAACGCGACTAGCCCATGGTGCACCACGGCTCATTCTGGTCCTTCGCGGCTAGTCCACGGTGCACCACGACTCATTCAGGTGCACCACGGCTCATTCTGGTGCACCGCGGCTAGCCCATGGTGCACCACGGCTCATTCTGGTGCACCGCGACTAGCCCATGGTCCACCACGGCTCATTCTGGTGCACCGCGGCTAGCCCAGGGTGCACCACGGCTCATTCTGGTCCTTCGCGGCTAGCCCACGGTGCACCACGACTCATTCTGGTGCACCACGGCTCATTCTGGTGCACCGCGGCTAGCCCATGGTGCACCACGGCTCATTCTGGTGCATCGCGACTAGCCCATGGTGCACCACGGCTCATTCTGGTGCAACGCGACTAGCCCATGGTGCACCACGGCTCATTCTGGTCCCTTCGCGGCTAGCCCACGGTGCACCACGACTCATTCAGGTGCACCACGGCTCATTCTGGTGCACCGCGGCTAGCCCATGGTGCACCACGGCTCATTCTGGTGCACCGCGACTAGCCCATGGTCCACCACGGCTCATTCTGGTGCACCGCGGCTAGCCCATGCTCCACCACGGCTCATTCTGGTGCACCGCGGCTAGCCCATGGTGCACCACGGCTCATTCTGGTGCACCGCGGCTAGCCCATGGTGCACCACAGCTCATTCTGGTGCAGCGCGACTAGCCCAGGGTCCACCACGGCTCATTCGGGTGCACCGCGGCTCATTCCGGTGCACCGCGACTAGCCCATGGTCAACTGCAGCTCATTCTGGTGCACCGCAGCTAGCTCATGGTGCACCACAGCTCATTCTGGTGCAGCGCGACTAGCCCATGGTGCTCCACGGCTCATTATGGTCCCCTGCGGCTTGCCCACGGTGCACCACAGTTTATTCTGGTTCACCGCGGCTAGCCAATGGTTCACCTCCGCTCATTCGGGTGCACCACTGCTCATTCTGGTGCACCGCGGCTAGCCCATGGTCCACCACAGTTTATTCTGGTGCACCACTGCTCATTCTGGTGCACCGCGGCTAGCCCATGGTCCACCACAGTTTATTCTGGTGCACCGCGGCTAGCCCAGGGTGCACCACGGCTAATTCTGGTGCACCGTGGCTCATTCTGGTGCACCGCGGCTAGCCCATGGTGCACCACGGCTCATTAGCCCATGGTGCACCACGGCTCATTCTGGTGCATCGCGACTAGCCCATGGTGCACCACGGCTCATTCTGGTGCAGCGCGACTGGCCCATGGTGCACCACGGCTCATTCTGGGCCTTCGCAGCTAGCCCACGGTGCACCACGACTCATTCAGGTGCACCACGGCTCATTCTGGTTCACCGCGGCTAGCCCATGGTGCACCACGGCTCATTCTGGTCCTTCGCGGCTAGTCCACGGTGCACCACGCCTCATTCAGGTGCACCGCTACTCATTCTGGTGCACCGCGGCTAGCCCATGGTGCACCACGGCTCATTCTGGTGCAGCGCGACTAGCCCATGGTCCACCACGGCTCATTCTGGTGCACCGCGACTAGCCCATGGTCCACCACGGCTCATTCTGGTGCACCGCAGCTAGCCCATGGTGCACCACAGCTCATTCTGGTGCAGCGCGACTAGCCCATGGTGCACCACGGCTCATTCTGGTGCCCCGCGGCTTGCCCACGGTGCACCACGACCCATTCCGGTGCACCACGGATCATTATGGTTCACCGCGGCTAGCCAATGGTTCACCTCCGCTCATTCGGGTGCACCACTGCTCATTCTGGTGCACCGCGGCTAGCCCATGGTCCACCACAGTTTATTCTGGTGCACCACTGCTCATTCTGGTGCACCGCGGCTAGCCCATGGTCCACCACAGTTTATTCTGGTGCACCGCGGCTAGCCCAGGGTGCACCACGGCTAATTCTGGTGCACCGTGGCTCATTCTGGTGCACCGCGGCTAGCCCATGGTGCACCACGGCTCATTCTGGTGCATCGCGACTAGCCCATGGTGCACCACGGCTCATTCTGGTGCAGCGCGACTAGCCCACGGTGCAGCACGGCTCATTCTGGGCCTTCGCGGCTAGCCCACGGTGCACCACGACTCATTCAGGTGCACCACGGCTCATTCTGGTGCACCGCGGCTAGCCCATGGTGCACCACAGCTCTCTCGAGTGCACCACGGCTCATTCTGGTGCACTACGGCTAGCCTATGGTTCACCTCCGCTCATTCGGGTGCACCACTGCTCATTCTGGTGCACCGCGGCTAGCCCATGGTGCACCACGGCTCATTGTGGTGCACCGCGACTAGCCCATGGTCCACCACAGCTCATTCTGGTGCATCGCGACTAGCCCATGATCTACCGCGGCTCATTGCGGTGCACCGCGACTAGCCCATGGTTCACCCTGGCTCATGGCGGTGCACCGCGGCTAGCCCATGGTGCACCACGGCTCATTCTGGTGCACCACGGCTCATTCTGGTGCACCGTGGCTCATTCTGGTGCACCGCGGCTAGCCCATGGTGCACCACGGCTCATTCTTGTCTACCGCGACTAGCTCATTGTCCACCACAGCTCATTCTGGTGCACCACGGCTAGCCCATGATCCACCACGGCTCATTCTTGTGCACCACGGCTAGCCCATGGTCCACCACAGTTTATTCTGGTGCACCACTGCTCATTCTGGTGCACCGCAGCTAGCCCATTGTGGACCACGACTCATTCCGGGGCACCGCGACTTATTCTGATTCACCGCGGCTAGTCCATGGTCCACCACGGCTCATTCTGGTGCACCGCGACTAGCCCATGGTCCACCACCGCTCATTCTGGTGCACTACGGCTAGCCTATGGTTCAGCTGCGCTCATTCGGGTGCACCACTGCTCATTCTGGTGCACCGCGGCTAGCCCATAGTGCACCACGGCTCATTCTGGTCCACCGCGACTAGCCCATGGTCCACCACGGCTCATTCTGGTGCAACGCGACTAGCCCATGGTGCACCACGGCTCATTCTGGTCCTTCGCGGCTAGCCCACGGTGCACCACGACTCATTCAGGTGCACCACGGCTCATTCTGGTTCACCACGGCTAGCCCATGGTGCACCACGGCTCATTCTGGTGCATCGCGACTAGCCCATGGTGCACCACGGCTCATTCTGGTGCAACGCGACTAGCCCATGGTGCACCACGGCTCATTCTGGTCCTTCGCGGCTAGCCCACGGTGCACCACGACTCATTCAGGTGCACCACGGCTCATTCTGGTGCACCGCGGCTAGCCCATGGTGCACCACGGCTCATTCTGGTGCACCGCGACTAGCCCATGGTGCACCACGGCTCATTCTGGTGCACCCTGGTGCACCGCGGCTAGCCCATGGTGCACCACGGCTCATTCTGGTGCACGCGGCGACTGGTGCACCAAGCTCTGGTGCACCACGGCTCATTCTGGTGCACCGCGGCTAGCCCATGGTGCACCGCGACTAGCCCATGGTGCACCACGGCTCATTCTGGTGAAACGTGACTAGCCCATGGTGCACCACGGCTCATTCTGGTCCTTCGCGGCTAGCCCACGGTGCACCACGACTCATTCAGGTGCACCACGGCTCATTCTGGTGCACCGCGGCTAGCCCATGGTGCACCGCTGCTCATTCTGGTGCACCGCGACTAGCCCATGGTGCACCACGGCTCATTCTGGTGCACCGCGGCTAGCCCATGGTGCACCACGGCTCATTCTGGTGCACCACGGCTCATTCTGGTGCACCGCGGCTAGCCCATGGTGCACCACGGCTCATTCTGGTGCACCGCGACTAGCCCATGGTGCACCACGGCTCATTCTGGTGCACCACGGCTCATTCTGGTGCACCGCGGCTAGCCCATGGTGCACCACGGCTCATTCTGGTGCACCGCGGCTAGCCCATGGTGCACCACGGTTGATTCTGGTGCAGCGCGACTAGCCCATGGTGCACCACGGCTCATTCTGGTGCCCCGCGGCTTGCCCACGGTGCACCACGACCCATTCCGGTGCACCACGGATCATTATGGTTCACCGCGGCTAGCCAATGGTTCACCTCCGCTCATTCGGGTGCACCACTGCTCATTCTGGTGCACCGCGGCTAGCCCATGGTCCACCACAGTTTATTCTGGTGCACCGCGGCTAGCCCAGGGTGCACCACGGCTCATTCTGGTGCACCGCGACTAGCCCAGGGTGCACCACGGCTAATTCTGGTGCACCGCGGCTAGCCCATGGTGCACCACGGCTCATTCTGGTGCAGCGCGACTAGCCCACGGTGCACCACGGCTCATTCTGGGCCTTCGCGGCTAGCCCACGGTGCACCACGACTCATTCAGGTGCACCACGGCTCGTTCTGGTGCACCGCGGCTAGCCCATGGTGCACCACGGCTCATTCGAGTGCACCACGGCTCATTCTGGTGCACTACGGCTAGCCTATGGTTCACCTCCGCTCATTCGGGTGCACCACTGCTCATTCTGGTGCACCGCGGCTAGCCCATGGTGCACCACGGCTCATTCTGGTCCACCGCGACTAGCCCATGGTCCACCACAGCTCATTCTGGTGCACCACGGCTAGCCCATGGTCCACCACGGCTCATTCTGGTGCACCACGGCGGCTTGCCCCGGGTGCACCACGGCTCAGTCTGGTGCACCGCGGCTAGCCCATGGTCCACCACAGCTCATTCTGGTGCACCACGGCTAGCCCATGATCAACCACGACTCATTCTGGTGCACCACGTCTAGCCCATGGTCCACCACGGCTCATTCTGGTGCACCGCGGCTAGCCCAGGGTCCACCACGGCTCATTCTGGTGCACCGCGGCTAGCCCATGGTGCACCACGGCTCATTCTGGTGCATCGCGACTAGCCCAAGGTGCACCACGGCTCATTCTGGTGCAGCGCGACTAGCCCATGGTCCACCACGATCATTCTGGTGCACCGCGGCTAGCCCATTGTGGACCACGACTCATTCCGGGGCACCGCGACTTATTCTGATTCACCGCGGCTAGTCCATGGTCCACCACGGCTCATTCTGGTGCACCGCGACTAGCCCATGGTCCACCACCGCTCATTCTGGTGCACTACGGCTAGCCTATGGTTCAGCTGCGCTCATTCGGGTGCACCACTGCTCATTCTGGTGCACCGCGGCTAGCCCATGGTGCACCACGGCTCATTCTGGTCCACCGCGACTAGCCCATGGTCCACCACGGCTCATTCTGGTGCAACGCGACTAGCCCATGGTGCACCACGGCTCATTCTGGTCCTTCGCGGCTAGCCACGGTGCACCACGACTCATTCAGGTGCACCACGGCTCATTCTGGTTCACCGCGGCTAGCCCATGGTGCACCACGGCTCATTCTGGTGCATCGCGACTAGCCCATGGTGCACCACGGCTCATTCTGGTGCAACGCGACTAGCCCATGGTGCACCACGGCTCATTCTGGTCCTTCGCGGCTAGTCCACGGTGCACCACGACTCATTCAGGAGCACCACGGCTCATTCTGGTGCACCGCGGCTAGCCCATGGTGCACCACAGCTCATTCTGGTGCAGCGCGACTAGCCCATGGTCCACCACAGTTTATTCTGGTGCACCGCGACTAGCCCAGGGTGCACCACAGCTAATTCTGGTGCACCGTGGCTCATTCTGGTGCACCGCGGCTAGCCCATGGTGCACCACGGCTCATTCTGGTGCATCGCGACTAGCCCATGATCTACCGCGGCTCATTGCGGTGCACCGCGACTAGCCCATGGTTCACCCCGGCTCATTGTGGTGCACCGCGGCTAGCCCATGGTGCACCACGGCTCATTCTGGTGCAGCGCGACTAGCCCATGGTGCACCACGGCTCATTCTGGTTCACCGCGACTAGCCCATGGTGAACCACGACTCATTCTAGTGCACCGCGACTAGCCCATGGTCCACCACGGCTCATTCTGGTGCACCGCGACTAGCCCATGGTCCACCGCAGCTCATTCTGGTGCACCACAGCTCATTCTGGTGCAGCGCGACTAGCCCATGGTGCACCACGGCTCATTCTGGTCCCCCGCGGCTTGCCCACGGTGCACCACGACCCATTCCGGTGCACCACGGATCATTATGGTTCACCGCGGCTAGCCAATGGTTCACCTCCGCTCATTCGGGTGCACCACTGCTCAATCTGGTGCACCGCGGCTAGCCCATGGTCCACCACAGTTTATTCTGGTGCACCACTGCTCATTCTGGTGCACCGCGGCTAGCCCATGGTCCACCACAGTTTATTCTGGTGCACCGCGGCTAGCCCAGGGTGCACCACGGCTAATTCTGGTGCACCGTGGCTCATTCTGGTGCACCGCGGCTAGCCCATGGTGCACCACGGCTCATTCTGGTGCATCGCGACTAGCCCACGGTGCACCACGGCTCATTCTGGTGTAGCGCGACTAGCCCACGGTGCACCACGGCTCATTCTGGTCCTTCGCGGCTAGCCCACGGTGCACCACGACTCATTCAGGTGCACCACGGCTAATTCTGGTTCACCGCGGCTAGCCCATGGTGCACCACGGCTCATTCGAGTGCACCACGGCTCATTCTGGTGCACTACGGCTAGCCTATGGTTCACCTCCGCTCATTCGGGTGCACCACTGCTCATTCTGGTGCACCGCGGCTAGCCAATGGTGCACCACGGCTCATTCTGGTCCACCGCGACAAGCCCATGGTCCACCACAGCTCATTCTGGTGCGCCACGGCTAGCCCATGATCCACCACGACTCATTCTGGTGCACCAATGCTAGCCCATGGTCCACCACGGTTTATTCTGGTGCACCGCGGCTAGCCCAGGGTGCACCACGGCTCATTCTGGTGCACCGTGGCTCATTCTGGTGCACCGCGGCTAGCCCATGGTGCACCACGGCTCATTCTGGTGCAACGCGACTAGCCCATGGTGCACCACGGCTCATTCTGGTGCACCACGGCTCATTCTGGTTCACCGCGGCTAGCCCATGGTGCACCACGGCTCATTCTGGTGCACCGCGGCTAGCCCATGGTGCACCGCGGCTCATTCTGGTGCACCGCGGCTAGCCCATGGTGCACCACGGCTCATTCTGGTGCACCGCGGCTAGCCCATGGTGCACCACGACTCATTCTGGTGCACCACGCCTCATTATGGTGCACAGCGACTAGCCCATGGTGCACGACGGTTCATGCTGGTGCATTACGGCTCATTCTGGTGCACCGCGGCTAGCCCATGGTCCACCACGCCTCATTCTGGTGCACCACTGCTCATTCTGGTGCACCACGGCTAGCCCATGATCGACCGCGGCTCATTCTGGTGCACGGGGCTAGCCCATGGTGCACCACGGCTCATTCTGGTCCCCCGCGGCTAGCCCACGGTGCACCACGACTCATTCCGGTGCACCACGGCTCATTCTGGTCCCCCGCGGCTAGCCCACGGTGCACCACGACTCATTCCGGTGCACCACGGCTCATTCTGGTCCCCCGCGGCTAGCCCACGGTGCACCACAGCTCATTCTGGTTCACCGCGGCTAGCCCATGGTGCACCACGGCTCATTCTGGTGCACTACGGCTAGCCTATGGTTCCCCTCCGCTCATTCGGGTGCACCATTGCTCATTCTGGTGCACCGCAGCTAGCCCATGGTGCACCAAGGCTCATTCTGGTCCACCGCGACTAGCCCATGGTCCACCACAGCTCATTCTGGTGCACCACGGCTAGCCCATGATCCACCGCGGCTCATTCTGGTGCACTACGGCTAGCCTATGGTTCTCCTCCGCTTTTTCGGGTGCACCACTGCTCATTCTGGTGCACCGCAGCTAGCCCACGGTGCACCAAGGCTCATTCTGGTCCACCGCGACTAGCCCATGGTCCACCACAGCTCATTCTGGTGCACCACTGCTAGCCCATGATCCACCGCGGCTCATTCTGGTGCACTACGGCTAGCCTATGGTTCTCCTCCGCTTTTTCGGGTGCACCACTGCTCATTCTGGTGCACCGCAGCTAGCCCACGGTGCACCGCAGCTAGCCCACGGTGCACCAAGGCTCATTCTGGTCCACCGCGACTAGCCCATGGTCCACCACAGCTCATTCTGGTGCACCACGGTTAGCCCATGGTCCACCACGGTTTATTCTGGTGCACCGCGGCTAGCCCAGGGTGCACCACGGCTCATTCTGGTGCACCGTGGCTCATTCTGGTGCACCGCGGCTAGCCCATGGTGCACCACGGCTCATTCTGGTGCACCGCGGCTAGCCCATGGTGCACCACGGCTCATTCTGGTGCACCGCGACTAGCGCATGGTCAACCACGGCTCATTCTGGTGCACCGCGGCTAGCCCATGGTGCACCATGGCTCATTCTGGTGCCCCGCGGCAAGCCCTTGGTGCACCACGACTCATTCTGGTGCACGAAGGCTTATTCTGGTGCACCGCGGCTAGCCCTTGGTGCACCACAGCTCCTTCGGGTGCACCACGGCTCATTCTGGTGCACCGCGACTAGCCCATGGTCCACCACGGCTCATTCTGGTGCACCCCGGCTAGCCCATGGTCCACCACGGCTCATTCTGGTGCACCGCGGCTAGCCCTTGTTGCACCACGGCTCATTCTGGTGCACCGCGGCTCTTTGTGGTGCAGCGCGACTAGCCCATGGTGCACCACAGCTCCTTCGGGTGCACCACGGCTCATTCTGGTGCACCGCGACTAGCCCATGGTCCACCACGGCTCATTCTGGTGCACCCCGGCTAGCCCATGGTCCACAACGGCTCATTCTGGTGCACCGCGGCTAGCCCTTGTTGCACCACGGCTCATTCTGGTGCACCGCGGCTCTTTGTGGTGCAGCGCGACTAGCCCATGGTGCACCACGGCTCATTCTGGTCCCCCGCGGCTAGCCCACGGTGCACCACGACTCATTCCGGTGCACCACAGCTCATTCTGGTTCACCGCGGCTAGCCCATGGTGCACCACGGCTCATTCTGGTGCACTACGGCTAGCCTATGGTTCACCTCCGCTCATTCGGGTGCACCACTGCTCATTCTGTTGCACCACAGCTAGCCCATGGTCCACCACGGCTCATTCTGGTCCACCGCGACTAGCTCATGGTCCACCACAGCTCATTCTGGTGCACCACGGCTAACCCATGGTGATGGGCCTTTGGTGCCTCTGGTGAGGGCCTAGGCCTGCTTGCTATGCTGTCGTATTAGGATTAGTATCCTTGATGGATATCTGTACCGTAGGGATCTATAAGCCCACTATGTTCCCTTCAGGGATGAGTCACTGTATGGATAATACCCTTAGCACAGGTACAGACCAGGCTAAGAGGTACTTGCCCAGTATAACAAGCAATCAGCAATGGATAAGTAAGCAATAGTATGACTCAAAGTAAATGGGCAGAATAACGATACATTAGATCCCCTTGGTGTGCCCAACAGGGCTATTTATAGGGAGGTTGTATGAGCCTCCAACGGGTTGGTGAGGAGGGGGTCAACCCTTCTTGGGGTTCGCTCCTGATAGCAGATGTCGTGGGGCGTGACAGGCGCTGCTATGATAGCAGTGATGCCCATGGTGGTGTCATGTATGTCAAACGGGGGTAGTTGGGGCGACTGCCTTTGGGGGTTGGGGTCCCGAAATGGGACATTTCGATGCTTTCCCTAGGACGCGTCGCAGCGTTGGGGGATGGAAGGGTCCACGTTTAGGGATAGGTTATTCTACCTACTACCATTTTGCCTACCTTTGCCTACCCGTTTTAATACCGTTCAATTACAATATCATCCAACGGTCGATATTTGTAATATAAAAAAACCTTTTTTTTTCTTTTTTTCTCCTCACTTCCTCCCGCACCCTTTCTCTCTCCTCCCATTTTTCTCTTCTCCCATTTTTCTCTTCCTCTGCTACCAGCATAAACTCATATTATCATAAACTTTTCCCAACATATGATGATGTCTCTACCTCAATCTTCCAAGTACCCTTAATCTTCTCACCTGATTGTTGGCGAATTTTTTTAAGGGAATGAACGGACTTTGGAACGGGGCGACTGGTTGCGAAGTGAGACTAGAACTTGTTGGCCAAATCGTCCCACTGGGTAGAATGGTGTACCAAGTCAGTGCTCTCCCTCCCAGAAGTGTGGGGAAAGTCTTGCACATGAGAAGATCCGTCTCTCCATGAAGGGTCATGGCCGCTTCAAACTTCTGGACCCACTCAAAAGGGTCTGTGTCGCCAATATATGTGGGAATGTTGGATGGGCCTTTGAAACCAAGGGGTATGGGGGTTAACCGCAAGTTATCGGTCAGCGGTTTGTTGCGTCCTGACGTATGAGCGGTTGTTATCCTTACATCAGGGTTGCGAGCACGCTGGTTCGGTTGTGGGTGGGGCATATGTGGAGCCTCAACCGAATAAGAGAGAGCTGGGGCGTGGTGCAAGGCCCGATTGACGCCGTATGGTGGTTGACCTGGATTTTGATAAACCCTTGGGGTTGTGGGATGGCCACGTTATGAGGCTACATAGCGTAACCGTGGAAAGGAAAACCAGCAAGGTACGGCTGAGGGAAGGGAGCAGCAACGTTGTGAGTGTAAGGCCCAGGGGGTACAGGGCGACCATAGGGATTCAATGGTCATTGTGCATAGCGACTGGCTGGCTTCGAACTGGTTGTGGACGATGGGTGAGTGGGATGGCTAATGGAGCAGTGGTAGGGAATGGGATTCCGAAATGAACTCCCGGCGGTGGGGGTTGGTTTGGGATTATGTTTTCCCCTTGCATTTCACGCACAGGTGCACGATGGTTAAACTGTGTTACTCTGTCGTCGGCTACTGGCAGTGGCGAGGCTCGTTCAACTGGGGCTGAGTGCATGGATGGCGGGGAGTTGGGATATACTGTTTGCACGTGACCGTCAGGGGTGACGGCTCTGCTTGTTCCGCCCTTCTGGTCGTGACAACCATGTCTAATTATCAGAGTCTGAAATGTGTCTTCTGGATCTTTGGTAGGAGAGTGGGAATAGAAGTTTATAGGTTCCCACATCGCACAGACGACGCCAATGTACCGTAGGGATCTATAAGCCCACTATGTTCCCTTCAGGGATGAGTCACTGTATGGATAATACCCTTAGCACAGGTACAAACCAGGCTAAGAGGTACTTTGCCCAGTATAACAAGCAATCAACAATGGATAAGTAAGCAATAGTATGACTCAAAGTAAATGGGCAGAATAACGATACATTAGATCCCCTTGGTGTGCCCAAGGGGGCTATTTATAGGGAGGTTGTATGAGCCTCCAACGGGTTGGTGAGGAGGGGGTTAACCCTTCTTGGGGTCCGCTCCTGATAGCAGATGTTGTGGGGCGTGACAGGCGCTGTTATGATAGCAGTGATGCCCATGGTGGTGTCAGGTATGTCAAACGGGGGTAGTTGGGGCGACTGCCTTTGGGGGTTGGGGTCCCGAAATGGGACATTTCGATGCTTTCCCTAGGACGCGTCGCAGCGTTGGGGGATGGAAGGAGATCGAGATGATGGCAACGCAGTGAAATTTAAAAAATGAGAGATGAAGGAATATAGAGACTTTGACGGCACCTCAAATTTCGGTGGTAACAGTCAAAATTTATGTCTTAAGATTTAGGGTTAATTTCATCGACAATAAGATATTGAACAAAGCAGAGATACAGGATAAGGAAATGAGAGACTCACCATTGGGGTCGATCATGAGCTTCTTGCTGGAAGAAAGAAGACAAAGTTAAATTCATCGACAACGAGAAATTGAACAAATCGAGAGGACGTCATGAATATTTGACTGTAGGCATTGCCATAATGAAGATACAAATTGCAACTAATTATTATTTGACTGTAGGCATTGCCATAATGAAGCTAAGGTATAATTTTTATTTTTATTTTTTTACTCCTGGCTTGCTTGGGTTGCATTTATTTTTATAATTTTTTTATTTTCCAAGTTGTATACTTTTTTTACACCGTGGAAGATCTAAGTGGCATGCATTTATTTTTATTTTTAATTTTTATAACTATTTTCAGGTGACAAGTCTATGATCAAGAGGAGATACGTGTACTTAACAGAAGATCTTAAAAGAGAACCCCGATGTTTGCACTTATATGGCACCTTCTTTGGATGCAACACAAGATATGGTGGTGATAGAGGTACCAAGACTAGGAAAATATGTTGCAACCAAGGCCATAAAAGAATGGGGCCAGCCAAAGTCCAAGATTTCCATGGAGTTGCTGCTTTTAATTTTGGAGGAAATAGTCTCTTGGTTTTTTTGTTTGTATTCTATTCTTTTTTTTTTCACCCCTTTTCTGCATTGGCAGAAGGATAACGTGCTTTTAAGTTTTGCCAAATAACATTTTCTTTCAAGTTTTGAGAATAGTTGTCGAATGAAATTTGGATTAATAAGTATTACACAAGTATCATTTCAGTCCTTTCAGCTCTTTGCGCACGTCCATAATATTTACTTTCGGTCAATTTTACGTAATTTGAATGGTAAATCAAGATTAATCTTTGGACAAAAAAATATTTATAGCTTTCAATCAACAGTACTTTTAGTATTTTTATATTAAACATGTCAAATTATTTAATTCTAATATATTGCTAGAATTAATATAAAAATAATTTGAAATGTTTAATATAAAAAAATTAAATAATTTAATTTTTTATTAAATTTCTTATTATTTAATATTAAAATATTCTAATGAAAATATGATACAAATAATTCTGCGTAAATTTAAACATCTTAAATTATTTTGCTAAAATATTGAGCGGCTTTTCAAATGAAAAATCCAAACCCTAGTTAACTTTTCAATTTCACAATTCACACTCATTTTTGCATTCACTGCCACAGACATTGGAACCATTTCACTTTTACTTTCACATCTCAATTCACATTTCAACCATGTCATTCGCAAAGACTTTTGAAATCATGTTTCTTAGCTCGAAATCGGTCCCAGGTAAATCTCTTATTTCCTTAGTTGACTTAGTTATGTTTGTTATTCCTTTCTTGCGCATAAATTCCCGTACAGTGTTGGATTCAGCTTGTTGAAAGTTGTTGGAGACGTATGTGCGTGTGTTTGGAATAACTGAACAGAGCATTGTGCGATTTTATTTTATTTTTGAAGAGAGAGAGGGTATATAGAACCAGGTAAGAGAGATGTTTTGAAGAGAGGGTAAATATAGAAAAGTGGGGGCAAGGAGAGATAAAGATGAGTAAAGTTAGGGGTCTTTGTCTTTATGAGTCATCTTTGTGTTGCCACACGTGAAATGAATAAAAAATTAGACAATGGGATAAGGCCCAGACTTGGACATTGAGTGTCTCAAATGTGTAGATTTTGAGAGTGAATGAATAGGAAAAGGAACTACAAGAAGCCTAGCCTTCGTGCATATCATTACTGAACAGGGTCAATGCATTTTACTCTGTGTCAAATAGGAAGCTATTTCAAGTAACAAAGTAATTTTTTGAGTCATCACTTTCCAAAGGAAGAAATCCCCTTTATCAAATAGGCCTGCAAATCGAGTCCCAACTCAGTATATCCCTTCTCTAGGCCTGCAATATAGTCTATTCTCTGTATCCAACTGACATGAAGACTAAATAAATTAATATTGGTGTTGGGATTTTTGTATTTTATTGGTGTTAAGCTCATCATGTGTCTTGAACTAAAGTCTATTCTTTGTATTCAACTGCCATGAAGTCTGAATAAAATGATATAACTCATCTAATTTTGGAACCTATTTATACATCATTTAAATTTTGACTAATATATTAATTAATTTATTCAATTTCATCTTTTGAGAACATCAATGCGCGAAATTATTTGTAATGTTTAGTTAACTGTTCATAAGTCTTTTAAAATTCTAAGTTCATCTTATTAAATTTTGAAGACTCCCAAATATATAAAATGTAATTCTGTTGTAGTTTTTGTCAAAGTTTGTTAAGGATTCAGCAATTATTGTTTTTGGTTGACCAACTAAGAGAGCAATCACACTTTATATACATTCTGTACCTGATTGCATTTTACATTTCTTGCAGTATTTGTGTCTGACTGATAGTGCCATTGGCTGCACCCTCAACTCAGTGTTATTTGAACTTTTTTTATCCAGGTATGTGTTGCTTAATTCCTATGTTGATCTTTATATTTATTATTGTTGAGCTTAATGTTTGACGTCTAAGTCTAAATATATATGAATAATTTATAATAAAATTAAGCCAAACTATTATTTTTTTTACTTATACTAATTTTAATTTTGAACTTTTAATATTGCTGGAAAAAACATTCCTGTTATGTTTTTATTAAAAAATAATACTACAAATACTTACAAACTTATTTATTTTTTGGATAATTTATCTAACCTGTCAATATACTATTGAGGTTGGATTTTTCATATGGGCTTGAACTTTTAACTAGTTCTTTGGAAAAAACATACCTGTTATGTTTATATTAAAAAATAATACTACAAATACTTACAATATTATTTATTTTTTCCATAATTTATCTAACCTGTCCATATACTATATAGGTTGGAATTATCATACGTAGTTGCACTTTTAACTACATGTTTGGAAAAAACATACCTGTTATGTTTTTATCAAAAAATAATACTACAAATACTTACAAAATTATTTAATTTTTCGATAATTTATATTTGCATGTCAATATACTATATAGGTTGGAATTTTCATATGGGCTTATGGGTCTGTGATAAATAACATGACTAATTTTATTAAATAACTTGTAAACTATGGGTTGTTCTTGGGATGAAGACAATTTTTTCCAACTTACATTTATTTTTAATTTACTATCCACAACGTTTTATAAATAGCTAGTGTAATTTTCATTTCGACAATTAATTTAAAATTTTAAATATGTAAAAAATAATATTATTTGATTTTTGACAATTAACAAATAAATCCTTTTATTAATTGGCCTAATATTTAGAATAATAATTTGAGACACATTTTCAATCATTATATTTAAACATTGACTGTTAAAACTATTTAGTTATTGAACTTTGATGTTTGCAGGAGTTGTTATTAATAAAATTAAGCTTCTTTGTTGCCTTGGAGGATTAGCTTGGTGTAAGGTTTCTTTAAAATTTCTGCACGGCTAAGATTGGATTTAGAAGTGGTAAAGTTTGATACCCGTGTCACACACTTTCATAAATGCTGTTTCCCCGATACATGATGCCATTTCCCCCTTCCATAGATTTAGTAGGTAGTTGTACTTTGAATGAGTTGCTTCAGAAATACTTCAACTTTGGCATGCAAAGGGTTTGCATCTCTATAACTGAATCACAGCTATCCATGAAAGAGTATTTTGGTTTATTCGTTTGATATTAGAAATTTCGTGGATAAGGTTATGCAAAATTTATTGGCACAATATTGTTAAATTTTTTGAATATAAATGCCATTTGCCACCAATGCAGGGCTTACTTTATATAGGTTTATGATTTAGTTATGATATAACCCTCATCCTTAAACACAAGTCCTTACCCCAAAACCCTAACCATAAGACACAAACCCCCATCCCTAAACGTAACACATAATCCTTACACCTATGAATTAAACAAAGAAACCCTAACACAAACACTAACGTAACCCTTTGCTGATAATTAATTTGATTTTCCTTGCAGCACATTAAACCCTATGGAAGGTTCAAATGATAGGAATTGGATGTACACCCGCATAGATGAGTCAAGGTCAATCACTATACAATTTCAACAGGGAATTGAGAGGTTCATAAGCTTCGCTCTAGAACATAAAAGAATCTCAGCACATAAGTTGCGGTGTCCTTGTAGAAAGTGCAAGTGTAAGGAATTCCATAATCCGGACACGTTGAGGGTGCATCTGTGTAAGTACGGCTTTATGCCTGATTACTATTGCTGGACGAGTCATGGAGAAAGTCATTCGAAGCATCCCCCATTGGTTGATAGGCATTCTTATTATGGCAGTAGCGGACAACGACATAACTACGACCATTATGAGCAGTTGGTCATGGATGCTGCAGGTCCAAATTTAGGGGCACACCTAGAGGTTTACACAGAGGAAAATCAACCTTTGATGGCTGAAGATCCTAATCCCGAGGCTTCACAATTTTTCAATATGCTTCAAGCTTCCCAACGTCCACTGTGGGATGGCTGTGAGACACACACTACCCTATCTGCTTGTCTAACAGCCCTAAGCTTAAAAACAGATTATCGGATGACAGAGGGGTGCTTTAATCAATGGATGAAGTTTGTTGGAGATGTTTTGCCGCCAGGCCATTCCATGCCAAAGGATTTCTACAACGCCAAAAAATCGGTGAAGAACCTCGGCCTTGGAGGAGAGAAGATACACTGCTGCCGTAATGGGTGCATGTTGTTTTATAAAGAATATGCACAACTCAATACATGCAAATTTTGTAAAGAAGATCGGTATACAGATGTGATGAAAGATGGAAAGGTTAAAGCAAAACCATTGAAGAAGATGTGGTATTTTCCTCTAGTACCTAGGCTTCAAAGATTGTACTCTTCAGAGCAGACAGCTAGTCAAATGAGATGGCATCGAGAGCATGAGAGAAATATTAATTCCTTGACCCATCCATCAGATGCTGAAGCGTGGTTGCACTTTGATGAAAAAAATAATGATTTTGCCCAGGATCCCCGTAATGTGCGCATTGGTTTATGTTCAGACGGGTTTGCTCCTTTTGAGATGACTGGGAGGACATATTCTTGTTGGCCAGTTATTATTACTCCATATAATCTACCACCATGGATGTGCATGAGAAGAGAGTTCTTGTTCTTATCATGTATTATCCCTGGGCCTTCAAACCCAAAGCGCAACATTGATGTTTATCTAAGACCCCTGATAGATGAATTAAAAATGTTATGGACTTGTGGGGTCCTAACATATGATGTTTCTTTAAAGCAGAATTTAATTATGAGGGCTGCGTTGATGTGGACAATTAATGACTTTCCCGCATATGGTATGTTGTCCGGATGGCAGACGATGGGGAAACTTGCTTGTCCGATTTGTATGGATAAATGTAAAGGGTTCAGTTTGCAACACAGTCATAAAGTATCATGGTTTGATTGTCATCGTCAATTCTTGCCATTAAGTCACCCATACAGGAAAAACAAGCATGCATTCACAAAGGGCAGGGTTGAAACATCAAATATACCAATAAGACTTAGCGGTGAAGAAGTATGGCAAAGAGTTAGAAACTTAATGAGTGCGGAGGAAAATGCAAACTTTGTTCCCGATGAAGAATATGGACAATCCCATCATATGACAAAGCGAAGTATATTTTGGGAGTTGCCGTATTGGAAAGATCAGTTATTGAGACATAATCTTGATGTCATGCACATTGAGAGAAATGTCTTTCTTAATATATTGTACACAATGATGGATACAAAGGGCAAGACGAAGGACACTTATAATGCAAGAAAGGATCTTGAAAATCACTGCAACCGATCTGTTCTCCATTTATTGGTCCAACCAAATGGAAGGGTAAGTAAACCCAAGGCTCAATACACATTAAACAAAGAACAAAAAACTGAGTTATTACAGTGGATCAAGGACCTTAAATTCCCAGATGGATATGCTTCAAAGATGTCTAGATGTGTTGATATGAGAGAGGCTAAATTGTTTGGCATGAAGAGTCACGATTGCCATGTTTTCTTCCAGAGATTGCTACCATGGGCCTTCAAGGCCTTACCCAAGCATATTTGGAATGCACTTATTGAGTTAGGTGTATATTTTCGAGACATATGTGCATCTGAATTGAGTGTTACCAAATTGCAAGAGATGGAGGTGAGTGTACCAATAATGCTATGCAAGTTGGAGATGTTTTTCCCACCTAGTTTCTTTGACTCAATGGAGCACTTGCCCATACATCTGGCATACGAAGTAAGAGTAGGTGGTCCGGTTCAATATCGATGGATGTATCCATTTGAAAGGTAAATGCCATGTACATACAGATTTATAGTTACATAATGCTTATAAAATTAATTATAACATGCATGAAATTCAGATTTATTCGGACCACAAAGCAAAAGATTGGGAATACAAATCATGTTGAAGGCTCGATTGCTGAGAAGTATCTGCTTGAGGAGATGTCTACATTTGCATCTTATTATTATCCACCAGAGTTCCTGACGAGAAGGACACGAGTCCCTCGAAATGATCATGGTTGTGGCACTACTGAAGGTGCCTGCATACAAAAATCAATTTTCAATTATCCTGGACGCTCCATCGGAAGGAAATCACAAACAACTCTTAACTCCATTGATAGGAAGACAGCAATATTATATACTCTTCTAAACTGCAGCGAAGTTGTTCCATACTTAGAGTAAGTATATAATATAATGCACTGTCCATAATTACAAAACTTATAGTCAGGGTTTCATTGACGATGTTGATTTTCATGCCAGGATGTTCTACAACTTAGAACGACAGCAAAACCCTCTGATAACAGATACACAGCTTGACCATAAAACAACTACAGAGTTTCCAGACTGGTTTTCTAGAAAGGTATACATTCAAAACCTACGAGATAAATGTATTTTGTGTTGCCACCCAATATTAAGTTGTGTTTTAATACTCAATGTAGATCAAACTCAATTGCAATGCTCTTCAAGATGTTGTGTGGAGTTTAGCTTGGGGGCCAAGCCAGATGGTCACCCGTTATCCAAAGTATATAATAAATGGCTACAAGTTTGCCACGAAATCATCAAATCAAGGGATGGCTACAACAAATTATGGAGTTTGTGTTCGAGGATCCCAGTTGGAAAGTTTAGAAGTTGATTACTATGGGGTATTAATAGATATTATTCAGCTGGACTACCTTGGGCAGGGCCACACAAAGTTACTTCTTTTTAAATGTGAATGGTTTGATCCTAGCCCTCAAGGCACACGTAAAGATCGGTATGGCAATGTTGAAGTGAACAAGTCCAGAAAATATAACAGATATGACCCATTTATATTTGCTCAACAAGCCGAACAAGTTTATTACACAACTTATCCTGGTCGTCAACAAGAATGGATAGGGGTTATCAAGACCAAAGCACGGAACATTATCCCGGTGACAAGGGTTAAAGAAACTCAGAGCATTGATGAACCTTACCAAGAAGATGCCATTGTGGATGTGCATGTTCACATCGCCGATGATGACATACATCAAAATCTTGTTGACACTATGACTGAATTGGAGACAATCCCGATACATTTGGTAGATAATGATGAAACGGAGGAAGATGAACAAGAAATATTATCATCGCCTGAGTCGGAACTTGACGATTATGAAACTGATGAGGAGAATATATAATATAATCATAGTATTTTGGTTGCTGCTATAGCACAAGACATATGGTTTCCACTAGGCAATTTGTTATTTTCTTTCATAGAACATGTACTAGTTGATGATATTGTTGTAGGTTTTGATGTGATGCATGAAGTTAATGTATTTAACTTTGTTTTGATATATTAGTCTTTTTGGCGTAATTATTGTATACCTTTTCTTTTCTCAATATCCTATATTTTACTTACTCACTCACAATGTTTCTTTGTTTTATGACATCCAATAAATAATCTAAATACATTATTGTGATTTATTTCGAATTAGATGGCATCTCCTGACCCGATACGTGGACGGGTGGGTCAGAGGGGATTTTCCCTTTATGGATCCACGGGTCGTGGTTCTGCAAATTGTTTTGGTAGATTGTCTGTCCAAGGCAGAAGACAAGACAGTTCATCATCTTCTTCGCAAGAAGCGACGCCGTCGCCTATTGGACAACCAGTACCTTCGATATGATTTCATACCCCAGAGACAAACATAGCTTCTCTTCAAGAAGATAATGAGGTTTGTGATCTTACTAAGTATAAATCTTTTCACTGATCTATTATGTAATTTTATTTGTATGCAATTTAATGTTTGGGTTATATATTGTGCAAATTACCAATTATTTTAACTACTTAATTAGCAGTTACCCCCCAGCAGCATAATGTAGCTTCTCCTGAAGAAACCAATGAGGTTTGTCATCTTACCAAGTATAAGTGGCCTCACTTGATACGTTATCTAATTTTATTTGTTTGCACTTCCTTGTTTATTTAATATATTGGGCAATTTACCAAATAACTTAACTACTTGATTTAGCAGGAGGACTTAGATCCAACATCAGGTCCAGTACCTGAAGGATTTATTCCAGATTGGGGGAAGAAAGATCCCGCAGATGGTCGAGTATGGGTTCATCCCACCCCGGATGGAGGGACGTAAGTTTTCTTCTTATTGACACATTGTATATATTATTGATAACGTTAAAACTACTATGGTATGTTTTATGTTTATAATCGAATAATGACATAATGACTTATGTATCACAAATTGTTTTAGGTTTCATTCCAACCACGTCATTCGCAATATAACTGAAATCATAAAACGGAATTATGATGGCGCATGGCCAACTTATAGGAGTGTGCCCCCCGAAGTTAAAAAACATTGGTATAAGGAATTCATGGTAAATTGACCCTAAATTACATTATAGTATCTCCTCTTTATATTTTAATTTATACATTTTTGACATGTTTCATATTAACCGTACTAAAATTTTATCCACTTTTGACATTGCAGAAGAAATATAAATGCTTGCCTGATGATAAAAAAAGATATGAAAAAGCATTTAGGACAAAGGCAATTGATCTCATTAAGAATCACATGCATTGCCTAAGAGAAGGAAAAGGGGATGCATCGTGGATTGCAGAAGAACAACTTGAACAATTGCAGGAATATTGGAATAATAACGAAGCTTGGAAAAGAAAGTCTGAAATCAATAAGAAAAATAGATCTGCATGCACTGGACCTTCACATGCTGGAGGATCAATATCATATGCCGAGCATAAAAGGCGGATTGTAAGTACATTTGTGTTATCTTATTCTATATTTATTATTATTAATTATTGTTTTAATTATTAGAGTAGACTGACACAAAATTTGATTTTTGTACTATTTCATACAGATAGCGGCTGGGAAGACACCACCGGGTGAGGAAAATTGGGAGTTATACAAGCAAACTCATCAATTCACCCAAGAACCCCAAAATTGGATACATAATAAGGCAATGCGAATAGCCGTAAGTACAATTGAAATCTTCTTAATATATATGCTTTTGTATTTTGTTATTATTTTTACTTACACTAATATATGACACTGTTGATGGCCATTAGTTTTTTGTCAATGAGTTGCCTCAGTAAATAAAAAATAGTTTTTATATGTCTGTCACCCATTGTGACACCTCTTTCATAGACTCATGCGAGCATATAATATGAGATACAATTGCTTTATAAGCATTTCAGATCTTCCTGGATCCATAATAATTAATAGCCATAGCAATGTCATTCTAATTCTTTATTTGTTTATATTTCAAATCCTTCAAAATAAATAGTTAATTAAAAATCAAAATTCGGTTAAAGGAGACTAATTTAGGATTTTACTTTTGAAGTAAGGTTCATTTGAGTGTTTTCACTTTCCTTTATATATTCTTATATTGTACATATGTAAAAGTCTTATTCCCATGTTGATTAAGGAAATAAGCGTCCATGATTGATATATTACAAAAGCCAAGGCAACTAAAAGTCTTTGAGGGAAAAGGTATGTTTAGAGCCATGCAAATATTTTATTGGGTCACTGAAAGATTGTCAATTTTCTATAGCATGGTTGTAAAAGATACCAAAGGTGAAGCGTCCTTATTTGTGGGTGATTTTGTTTCATCGGGGTTGATATATAGTAAGATTACTATGTATATAAAAATATATTAAAAATTATTTAAACACTTATGTAAATTAGTGGCAAAATTGAACTCTCATGTCCTCTCTTTGTTTGAATGAGCGGTGTGAATATAATAGAATAGGAAAACAGTTTTAGTAATGAGCGGTGTGTACACATCTAAATCTCATAATACATTACTGATTGTTGTATTCTCTTTTGCTTGGTGGGGTTGGCGTGCCAGAAGTTCAATTTGGAATTATATATTGTTATTTTGTTGACGCTTGAATTACCTTTGTGTAAATAAAATAGAACTTACACAAAAAATTAAGATATAAATATAAAAAACTAACAAACAAAATAATCAAGTAAAATAAAATTTAGAAACAAAATATTTATGAAATAAACACATGACAGATTGATTAAATAAAAAAAATCATAGGAAAGAATGGAAAAGAATTAAGTAAGAAAGTTTTTTCTTTACACAGTTTATATTTTCTTTTAGTAAAAAATGAACATTAAAGCAATAGCTAAGGTAGAAAAAAAAATGATTTAAAATTAAATAAAACAACAATGAAAGTAAATGACTAAGTAAACATATGAGCACCCATTTGTTGTTTTTATTACTTTTCTAATCACCTTTCCATTTCATTCACTTCATTCACGTGTTGTGGTGTCAACAAAAATGAATTTGTTGGGTACATGTCAGTTTGCATGTTAGACTATATATATATATAGTCTAACGTGAAATGAAGTGTCTTTGGAGCTTTATTTCACAGACACCTTGATATTTGATAGTCACAAGCACTTTCATAGAATACCACATAGTATAATTAAAATTTAGAAATGACAAAAATCAAAAGTACAAATGATATATATAGAATAGTGAAGGAAGATACTAGCGTCTAACCAATTTTTTAGTGTATGCTTTAATAACAAAAATTAATCTATAACAATAATTTCGACAAAGAACCAATAAAAAAAAAAATTAACATGAACACAAGAATACAGTTGTTTGTTTTTTATGTACGGTGTTTGGGATTGATATTGCGTGTAAACAACTTGTTTGTTTTTTATGTACTGTGTTTGGGATTGATAGTAACAATTTAGTTTTATTTATTGTGCATACTTTGTAGGAAACTTACACAAGGATGAGGGAAGAAAGGCAGATTCAGGCCACATCAGGGGAGGAAGGTAGTGGTTCAGCTTCAGATATTGACCTATATGTGGAGGCAGTTGGAGGGCCAGACAAGAAAGGAAGGATTTATGGATTAGGATCTGAAGCAGGAGCTTACAAAAAATCACGTCTATCCAACACAACACCTTTTGGAGTCTCACAACAAGAAACTCATAGGATGCGCGAGGTGGTTACACAACTAACTAATGAGAATACATCTATTAAGGTTTAGCTTGCACAATCTGAGAGCCGGCTTGCACGCTCTGAGACCACAATAGAAGTAATGCAAAGGCAAATGCGAGAGATGCATGATATGAGCGCAGGATCCCGCAAACAATGTTGTATAGTCCTAGTTGCTTAGAATCTCAGTATCAGGTGGATAGCGACGAGACACTAGCAGCAACCCAAGACCCTAACAATGAAGATGAACAACTTGGTGATGATCATAGGGAGGATTGATGAGGATTGATATCAGAATTTTTTGTGTGGTTACAGATGTCACTTTTTCACACCTAGTGCCTTTAACATTGTTATTCATTTGTATGTGTGATATAGACTTGATTTAGTACTGCTAATCAATTTATGATGTTTTGATGTTAGTTTGAATATATATTGCACTTTTTGTTATGTATGGTAATTTGGGTAATTGATGGTACGTTGGAATTTTTGTACGTAAGCAATGTTTTCATATCACTATTTTTTTATCACTATTTTTTTAAACATTTTTGTTTCACTATTTTTTTAACATTTTTTTTCCAAAGCAAAACCAACTGAGAATGCAAATATTGAGAAAGATTAGAGCACATCTACAAGTTATCAGAGTATGGTTCCTTCAATTGGACTTTTTTATGCTTATGTTATATATGTGAAGTATACTAATTATTTATTTCTTCTTGTTAGGTAGCATATCTTTTCAAGGCAGCTAGTGGGGGGCCAGTGAATGGTGAGTAATTGTATAAGGTATATATTTTTTATGTCATATACATATATGTACGTAAGCCTAAGCAATAACTGAACATTAATTAACTAAACCAAATGAACAATAACTGAACCTAACAATGTTTGTAGCTCTTACTCATTTCAAAGCTGTTTTAAGAAATATGAAATTTTCAGTGACAATCTTGTTGGATAGGCACATATTGTTTAACTACATTATTTATTGATTGGAACCTGGAAGTGCTATGCCTTTCCTTTTATATTTGAACCATCTTGCTTTTTGTTATGTTCTATCTCATTTTGCCCTCAAATTGTTTGATATTTGGTCGGTGTGTGCTTGCTCTAGTTGGAAAGATTGCCTTATGTATGGCTACATGCTCTGTTAACTTATATTCTACTTGAGTAGAAGTCTTAAATTCTTATCTGTTAAAATATGAAAATAGATACATTATAAAACAATGGTAATAGATACTGAATACATATATGAAAATTAAAATAATATATAAGTCTTAAAATCTTCAAATTATATTATACAAAATAATTAAAATGTTTATGTTAAATTTAAAGTTGATGTAAAATCTGCAGGCAAATGACATTTTGGTCTAGACTAGTTTTGGTTTTTGTTTTGTCTTCTAACTAAATTTTTTTGTCATCTAACTAATAGATGTAAAATGACAATAGCAGGTATCAAGTTTTTTTTTTGTCTTCTAACTAATTTTTAATTTTCATTTCCATGAGATCATTACTTATTGAAGTTTTATTTCATCCAATAGCAGGTATGCCTTGTCTGTGAAAAATTGCAGTTCATAATTCTATATAATAACTCATTTACAAAACTTCAATGAAAAAATTATAACCTTTCTATTGTATTTTTATTGAATGGTGGGAAACTCTTTTCTCTTTATAAAAACTAAGCTCAGGAACAAAGAAAAACTCTTTCATTTTAGGCTTTGAGGTTATGAGGTTTTTTTTTTTTTTTTGAGGTTATCAGTTATTTGTCTTTGAGGTTAAGAGCTATTTTTTTTTAAAATTTGGCTGTAACTGTATTTGTAGGCTTGACACGAGCTTTGATATCCTTCATGGGTACCCTTTGGTTGTAAGGCCAGTTTATAGAATGCCTTGCAAATTCCAGCCTTTTACGATACTTCAGGTATTATTTATCATCTCTTTCTCTTGTGCTAATTTTTCCATTTTTTTGTCTATGTTTGACTACATTGTTTGCATCTTTGCTTAAGGACAAAAAAGATCTGGAAATAAATTCATCATGGAAGAAAAAAGAACACTACTGGAGTGACACGTCTTCATATGACATATTAGTTAGTGTGTTTTTTACATTTTTCATTGTAGGATCGGATTCTCATTTATTATGCAAACGATTTTCTTTCTTATATAACCGTTCAATTATCTTTTTAGATATTACAAGTTGCAATATAATTCTTTTTCCTCAATCAAATCCCAAGTTGCAGTGCCAAATGTAAATGATATTACAAGGTTATCTTCTAGTAACAATTTATGATTACCTGTAGATTGGGGAAGTTGTTGATGGACGGGAGGAATCAAATGGCTATGCCTAAATGATGTTCAAAATGATTATGGTCAGTTTTCTGTGTTTTCCTTGATCACTTGATTAGGTTTACTTTCTTCACACGCATTTCTTAGAATTTTTACCTCTGTTGTTCTGTTTGATGTGGATATTGAATTGGTCTTGAAGTAGAGTGAAGTGTGAAATTATTTTACCTATAATTTTTTTCTATTGCAGATCCTTCATGACAAACAAACAGTGCATATTTTGGTGGCTAGCGCAAGTGTTAAGACATCAGCCTTTAGTTAGCATTTTTCTTCTGTTTCATGTATTTTCTGTAGACTTCATTTGAACTTAAGTTATCTTGTTAATACATTATTAATTTGTCATGAAGCATTTAATTGTTAGAGAATATTATTATAATAATTTTCAGAGAATATTTAATTGTTAGAAGCATTTTTCATATTTAGGTAAATTCTCTTTTAATTAAAATTTAGATTTTTTTTTTCATTTAGATTGTATGTAATTGTAGTGTTTTTTTAAAAATAAAACAAGTTGTTTATGTTGCTTATTTTTGTTGCTTATTCTGTTGGTTGAGAAAATCGACTCCAAATCACGTAGGCAGTTTTCAAAATGACGTCAATATTTACGTTAGCATTCCGAATTTAATGTTTGTTGAATTAAAATCCATATGAATTTAATGTTTTTTAAAAAATTACAAATATTATTTTCGACGGAATTCTATGTACATTCCGTTGTAAACGGTTAAGAATTTGCAACGGAATTTAATTCCGTTGAAATTTTCGACGGAGTTATACATAAATTCCGTTGCAAACTGTTACGGAACTTTTTCTCCGCGTGATATTTCTTTGGGTGGAAATTTTTCCCGTTGAAATTTTCAACGGAATTATAGTTAAATCCGTTGGAAATTGAAACGGAACTTTTGACAGAATAATTTTTCGTTGGTATTATAGACGGAATTGTAGATAAATTCCGTTGAACTTTACAACGGAATTTTTTCACGAATATTTTTTCTGTTGCAATTTTCGACGGAATTTTTCAACGAGAAATAATTTCGTCAAAAATTTCAACGGAATATTTTTTAATTTCCGTTGCAAATTGAGACAGAATTTTCTAACGGATATATTTTCCGTTGAAACTTTCGACGGAATTTATTATTTTAATATTATTTCATGACTTTATTTATTAACGGAAAAGTAAGGCTTGCAACGGAATTCATTCCGTTGAAATTTTCAACGGAAAAATATTCCGTTGTAAATATCAACGGAAAAAAAAAATTCCGTTGCCTTTCGACGAAGGGTTATCCAACAGCAGCATTCCGTCAAAATTTCCGTCGAAAAATGGTTTTTCAACGGAATTTTTATAATTTCCAACGGAAAATTTCCGTTGAAAATATTGATTTTTCTAGTAGTGTAATAGGATTTATATTTATCCACACAAAAAAAAATTCTTATAGTTGTGTCTAAATTATTATTCATCTATATTTTCTATAGTTGCCTCTAAAGATGAATGTGAAATTTTAATTTAATTATAAAAATATGTTGGCATGCAGGGTTGGGCCGAGCCTGATTTGCCACGTCTAACAATCAGCATTTTATACCAACATGTAATAGATTTTTATATTTATCCACAAATAACAGGTCAATTAAAGATTTCTAAATATAGATTACCAAAAAAAATATTTCTAAATATATATATTTAAAAATTTGTTATAAAATATTTTTTTACGATTCTGAAATTGGATGGACACTGGTCACTGAATGGTCGTTCATTTTATTTGAGTTATTAATAATAAAAAATAATTATTTGTTGCAAAGATTTGTGGCTTTTTACAAAAATCTAAATTATTTATGATTCTTAAAATTAAATATTAATGATATTTTTCAAACAATTAGAAGTTATTTTTTAAATTTTTTAGAAAATATTAAAGCTACACTTTTTAGGTTTTAGTTTTATGAAAAAATTATTTAATTATCATAAGCTTCTAAACATATTTTTATAATTAAAACACATTTTTAAAGCTAACTACTCAACGGGTTGGAAAAATGTAATCGTAAATAGCATTAAAATATTATTTCAGTAAAACTTATTTTTTAAAGCATCTAACAAAATAAGGTTTGGTTTGTTTTTTGCAGCAACAAAATTAATTAATCCTAAAAGATATAATAATTAAGCCCAAAAGATATAATTATAAATACTATTAATATGTTTAACAAATTCTTATGTAGAAAGTATTTGGAATCATTAAATGCTGAATTCTTTTTCACCTTTCAAGTTTGAATTTCAAATTTAAAATTTAAATTTTTTAATTTTAAATGTTAAATATTTTCTCACCCAGTAAACATAATCATAAATATTATTAATAGGCTTAATAATTTACCATTAAGAAAGTAGTGGTAAATGCGCCCATTCTCAAAATAATACTTTTATTCATCACGAATAAGCGCTTAACAAAATAATTTTTTTTTATGCAGCATTAATAGAGTTTACAATTACCCATGCAGAAAGTAGTGGGATATTGATATAGGTGGCTAAGTCAGCATTAAAGATATAATATGATTTTTTTTTTGGTAAGTAGATTTGATATGATTTAAATCTTTTACCATTTAAATATGAAATTTTATGATTATTTTTCAATCAAATCGATTTAATCAAGATTTTTTATGGTTTTTTTAAGTTAGAATTTTTATTCACTTCATTGTCTATTTCGCGTAGAAAACTTGATTATTCAGCGTCCGAAAGTTTAGCACAAATACCTAAAAAAATCTAGGCCTAGATTAATTTTCCGCAGTATCCATAGAGAATCAATGTTCTGAAAAATCTCAAACGAATCATGCAAAGCTCTCATATTTTTCTCCACTCAAAACCAAATCAATTGTACTAAAAAAAAAAATCAAAATCAACTAAGCTCAAATTATGTAATTGAGGTATTTACGTTTTTTTACTTACACAAAAATAAAATTTTAATTTTCTCACAAGATCAACTTATTATTTTTAGAATTTTCTACGAGTAGATTTCATATTTTAACAACTTAAATAAATTAATTAAAAATCATTATTTCTAATCATATATTCTTTATTTATCTCTTACAACATGCATATATCAGCATATCTAACTCAAAAGATTCATTAAGCTTTTAGCATTACCAAATATCATGATCAGGCTCGCAAAACATGAAAATATTTTCAGTTCTCCCACGTAATACTTAAGGTTCAGTATATTTTTTTATTAAATTTGGAAAAAAAATCATATAATCAATTTTTCTTATTTTACCAACCCTTTTATTATTATTGTCGTCTAAAACTCACTTTTTTCTATTTTTAATAAGGGAATACATACTCTTATAACAACAAAAATATAATCGCGGAACACAATCATCCTTCATAATTACAACTAACAACCATTATCTCGTGTTTCTCAGTATATACTATACTAGTATATTACGCATGTGTTGTACGGGAAAAAAAATTAATTTGTTTGTCTTGTAAAAGTTAACGCAAATTGTAAAAATATATCACTGCATTTTAGGTTGTCTTATAATCATTCAAAAATTACAAAGTTTGACTCGATATTTACAAAATAAGAATAAATAATTATTTTTTCCAAGGATTTGTGTTCTTAGTATTGGAAATTTTACAATTTTGTATTTATAAAAATTGAAATTAGATTAAGAAATTTAATTATAAAAGAAGAAATTGGAATTTAATTTTACCTCCTTTAACTGTCAGCATTTTATATCAGTGTGTAATAGGATTTTATATTTATTCGCACAAAAAAAAAGATTCTTATAGTTGCGTTTAGATTGCTATCTATCTATATTTTCTATAGTTGCCTCTAAATCGACTATATGAGGTGCGTGTATTTGTGACATATATATTAGATGAAAAGTTGGCAAATGTTTAAGTTAGTACGTTTAATATTATAACAAACATTTCATACTTGAAGTTGAATGTGGTAATATCAAAAGACAATTCTTAAATCATATTTCAATTTTTATAAATATTTATTCATAGAATTAGTGCTATATATAAGGATATATTTAATGCATGGTATTTAATCTCAATAATACTTCAACTACCAATAATAATTTGGTGAAGAATATGAAAAGCTAACCACTCATTAGGTTGAAAAAACTAATCATAAATAGCATTAAAATAATGATATACTGCAAAATATTGAATGGTCATTCCTTTTAATTGAGTAACTATAAGAATAAAAAATGTTTTTTTTAAGGATTTGTGTCTTTAGTATTTAAAATTTTACAAATTTGTATTTATAAAAATTGATATTAGATTTAGGAATTTAATTATAAAAGAAGAAGATGAAATTTTAATTTAATTATAAAAACATGTTGGCAGGGGGCGGGCCGACCCTCCGGGCCGAGCCCAGTTTGTCACCTTTAACTGTCAGCATTTTATATCAGCATGTAATTATAGGATTTATATTTATCCACACAAAAAAAAATTCTTATAGTTGTGTCTAAATTATTATTTATCTATATTTTCTATAGTTGCCTCTAAAGATGAATGTGAAATTTTAATTTAATTATAAAAATATGTTGGCATGCAGGGTTGGGCCGAGCCTGATTTGCCACGTCTAACAATCAGCATTTTATACCAACATGTAATAGATTTTTATATTTATCCACAAATAACAGGTCAATTAAAGATTTCTAAATATAGATTACCAAAAAAAATATTTCTAAATATATATATTTAAAAATTTGTTATAAAATATTTTTTTACGATTCTGAAATTGGATGGACACTGGTCACTGAATGGTCGTTCATTTTATTTGAGTTATTAATAATAAAAAATAATTATTTGTTGCAAAGATTTGTGGCTTTTTACAAAAATCTAAATTATTTATGATTCTTAAAATTAAATATTAATGATATTTTTCAAACAATTAGAAGTTATTTTTTAAATTTTTTAGAAAATATTAAAGCTACACTTTTTAGGTTTTAGTTTTATGAAAAAATTATTTAATTATCATAAGCTTCTAAACATATTTTTATAATTAAAACACATTTTTAAAGCTAACTACTCAACGGGTTGGAAAAATGTAATCGTAAATAGCATTAAAATATTATTTCAGTAAAACTTATTTTTTAAAGCATCTAACAAAATAAGGTTTGGTTTGTTTTTTGCAGCAACAAAATTAATTAATCCTAAAAGATATAATAATTAAGCCCAAAAGATATAATTATAAATACTATTAATATGTTTAACAAATTCTTATGTAGAAAGTATTTGGAATCATTAAATGCTGAATTCTTTTTCACCTTTCAAGTTTGAATTTCAAATTTAAAATTTAAAATTTTTTAATTTTAAATGTTAAATATTTTCTCACCCAGTAGACATAATCATAAATATTATTAATAGGCTTAATAATTTACCATTAAGAAAGTAGTGGTAAATGCGCCCAATCTCAAAATAATACTTTTATTCATCACGAATAAGCGCTTAACAAAATAAATTTTTTTTTATGCAGCATTAATAGAGTTTACAATTACCCATGCAGAAAGTAGTGGGATATTGATATAGGTGGCTAAGTCAGCATTAAAGATATAATATGATTTTTTTTTTGGTAAGTAGATTTGATATGATTTAAATCTTTTACCATTTAAATATGAAATTTTATGATTATTTTTCAATCAAATCGATTTAATCAAGATTTTTTATGGTTTTTTTAAGTTAGAATTTTTATTCACTTCATTGTCTATTTCGCGTAGAAAACTTGATTATTCAGCGTCCGAAAGTTTAGCACAAATACCTAAAAAAATCTAGGCCTAGATTAATTTTCCGCAGTATCCATAGAGAATCAATGTTCTGAAAAATCTCAAACGAATCATGCAAAGCTCTCATATTTTTCTCCACTCAAAACCAAATCAATTGTACTAAAAAAAAAAATCAAAATCAACTAAGCTCAAATTATGTAATTGAGGTATTTACGTTTTTTTACTTACACAAAAATAAAATTTTAATTTTCTCACAAGATCAACTTATTATTTTTAGAATTTTCTACGAGTAGATTTCATATTTTAACAACTTAAATAAATTAATTAAAAATCATTATTTCTAATCATATATTCTTTATTTATCTCTTACAACATGCATATATCAGCATATCTAACTCAAAAGATTCATTAAGCTTTTAGCATTACCAAATATCATGATCAGGCTCGCAAAACATGAAAATATTTTCAGTTCTCCCACGTAATACTTAAGGTTCAGTATATTTTTTTATTAAATTTGGAAAAAAAATCATATAATCAATTTTTCTTATTTTACCAACCCTTTTATTATTATTGTCGTCTAAAACTCACTTTTTTCTATTTTTAATAAGGGAATACATACTCTTATAACAACAAAAATATAATCGCGGAACACAATCATCCTTCATAATTACAACTAACAACCATTATCTCGTGTTTCTCAGTATATACTATACTAGTATATTACGCATGTGTTGTACGGGAAAAAAAATTAATTTGTTTGTCTTGTAAAAGTTAACGCAAATTGTAAAAATATATCACTGCATTTTAGGTTGTCTTATAATCATTCAAAAATTACAAAGTTTGACTCGATATTTACAAAATAAGAATAAATAATTATTTTTTCCAAGGATTTGTGTTCTTAGTATTGGAAATTTTACAATTTTGTATTTATAAAAATTGAAATTAGATTAAGAAATTTAATTATAAAAGAAGAAAGTGGAATTTAATTTAATTATAAAAATGTAATAGCGGATGAGGCAGGTCGTCCTCTGGGCTTAGCCCAATTTACCACCTTTAACTGTCAGCATTTTATATCAGTATGTAATAGGATTTTATATTTATTCACACAAAAAAAAAGATTCTTATAGTTGCGTTTAGATTGCTATCTATCTATATTTTCTATAGTTTCCTCTAAATCGACTATATGAGGTGCGTGTATTTGTGACATATATATTAGATGAAAAGTTGGCAAATGTTTAAGTTAGTACGTTTAATATTATAACAAACATTTCATACTTGAAGTTGAATGTGGTAATATCAAAAGACAATTCCTAAATCATAGTTCAATTTTTATAAATATTTATTCATAGAATTAGTGCTATATATAAACATATATTTAATGCATGGTATTTAATCTGGTATTTAATCTCAATAATACTTCAACTACCAATAATAATTTGGTGAAGAATATGAAAAGCTAACCACTCATTAGGTTGAAAAAACTAATCATAAATAGCATTAAAATATGATATACTGCAAAATATTGAATGGTCATTCCTTTTAATTGAGTAACTAATAAGAATAAAAAATGTTTTTTTTAAGGATTTGTGTCTTTAGTATTTAAAATTTTACAAATTTGTATTTATAAAAATTGATATTAGATTTAGGAATTTAATTATAAAAGAAGAAGATGAAATTTTAATTTAATTATAAAAACATGTTGGCAGGGGGCGGGCCGACCCTCCGGGCCGAGCCCAGTTTGTCACCTTTAACTGTCAGCATTTTATATCAGCATGTAATAGGATTTATATTTATCTACACAAAAAAAAATTCTTATAGTTGTGTCTAAATTATTATTTATCTATATTTTCTATAGTTGCCTCTAAAGATGAATGTGAAATTTTAATTTAATTATAAAAATATGTTGGCATGCAGGGTTGGGCCGAGCCTGATTTGCCACGTCTAACAATCAGTATTTTATACCAACATGTAATAGATTTTTATATTTATCCAAAAATAACAGGTCAATTAAAGATTTCTAAATATAGATTACCAAAAAAAATATTTCTAAATATATATATTTAAAAATTTGTTATAAAATATTTTTTTACGATTCTGAAATTGGATGGACACTGGTCACTGAATGGTCGTTCAGTTTATTTGAGTTATTAATAATAAAAAATAATTATTTGTTGCAAAGATTTGTGGCTTTTTACAAAAATCTAAATTATTTATGATTCTTAAAATTAAATATTACTTATATTTTTCAAACAATTAGAAGTTATTTTTTAAATTTTTTAGAAAATATTAAAGCTACACTTTTTAGGTTTTAGTTTTATGAAAAAATTATTTAATTATCATAAGCTTCTAAACATATTTTTATAATTAAAACACATTTTTAAAGCTAACTACTCAACGGGTTGGAAAAATGTAATCGTAAATAGCATTAAAATATTATTTCAGTAAAACTTATTTTTTAAAGCATCTAACAAAATAAGGTTTGGTTTGTTTTTTGCAGCAACAAAATTAATTAATCCTAAAAGGTATAATAATTAAGCCCAAAAGATATAATTATAAATACTATTAATATGTTTAACAAATTCTTATGCAGAAAGTATTTGGAATCATTAAATGCTGAATTCTTTTTCACCTTTCAAGTTTGAATTTCAAATTTCAAATTTAAAATTTTTTAATTTTAAATGTTAAATATTTTCTCACCCAGTAGACATAATGATAAATATTATTAATAGGCTTAATAATCTTCCATTAAGAAAGTAGTGGTAAATGCGCCCATTCTCCAAATAATACTGTTATTCATCACGAATAAGCGCTTAACAAAATAATTTTTTTTTTATGCAGCATTAATAGAGTTTACAATTACCCATGCAGAAAGTAGTGGGATATTGATATAGGTGGCTAAGTCAGCATTAAAGATATAATATGTTTTTTTTTTTTTGGTAAGTAGATATTATATGATTTAAATCTTTTACCATTTAAATCTGAAATTTTATGATTATTTTTCAATCAAATCGATTTAATCAAGATTTTTTATGGTTTTTTTAAGTTAGAATTTTTATTCACTTCATTGTCTATTTCGCGTAGAAAACTTGATTATTCAGCGTCCGAAAGTTTAGCACAAATACCTAAAAAAATCTAGGCCTAGATTAATTTTCCGCAGTATCCATAGAGAATCAATGTTCTGAAAAATCTCAAACGAATCATGCAAAGCTCTCATATTTTTCTCCACTCAAAACCAAATCAATTGTACTAAAAAAAATCAAAATCAACTAAGCTCAAATTATGTAATTGAGGTATTTACGTTTTTTTACTTACACAAAAATAAAATTTTAATTTTCTCACAAGATCAACTTATTATTTTTAGAATTTTCTACGAGTAGATTTCATATTTTAACAACTTAAATAAATTAATTAAAAATCATTATTTCTAATCATATATTCTTTATTTATCTCTTACAACATGCATATATCAGCATATCTAACTCAAAAGATTCATTAAGCTTTTAGCATTACCAAATACCATGATCAGGCTCGCAAAACATGAAAATATTTTCAGTTCTCCCACGTAATACTTAAGGTTCAGTATATTTTTTTATTAAATTTGGAAAAAAAACATCATATAATCAATTTTCTTATTTTACCAACCCTTTTATGATTATTGTCGTCTAAATCTCACTTTTTTCTATTTTTAATAAGGGAATACATACTCTTATAACACCAAAAATATAATCGTGGAACAAAATCATCCTTCATAATTACAACTAACAACCATTATCTCATGTTTCTCACTATATACATATACTAGTATATTACCCATGCGTTGCACGGAAAAAAAAATTAATTTGTTTGTCTTGTAAAAGTTAACGCAAATTGTAAAAATATATCACTGCATTTTAGCTTGTCCTATAATCATTCAAAAATTACAAAGTTTGACTCGATATTTACAAAATAAGAATAAATAATTATTTTTTTCAAGGATTTGTGTTCTTAGTATTGGAAATTTTACAATTTTGTATTTACAAAAATTGAAATTAGATTAAGAAATTTAATTATAAAAGAAGAAAGTGGAATTTAATTTAATTATAAAAATGTATTAGTGGATGAGGCAGGCCGTCCTCCGGGCTTAGCCCAATTTACCGCCTTTAACTGTCAGCATTTTATACCAGTATGTAATAGGATTTTATATTTATTCACACAAAAAAAGATTCTTATAGTTGCGTCTAGATTGCTATCTATCTATATTTTCTATAGTTGCCTCTAAATCGACTATATGAGGTGCGTGAATTTGTGACATATATATTAGATGAAGAGTTGGCAAATGTTTAAGTTAGTACGTTTAATATTATAACAAACATTTCATACTTGAAGTTGAATGTGGTAATATCAAAAGACAATTCTTAAATCATATTTCAATTTTTATAAATATTTATTCATAGAATTAGTGCTATATATCAGTGTTTAAAAATCCGGCCCGACCATCGACCCGGCCGAGGTCAGGGGTCACAGAGTCACGGGTTCAACCGGGGGGTCACGGGGTCACTATGCTGACCCGGTTTTATATATTAAAAAATATAAATATATATATCCTATATGAAAATATTAAAAAATAAATCACCAATCATTAAAGATTCAAAATATACTTAACATAATTCACCAATTACAATCATAAGTCAATATTACACAACCTAATTAAAGTATCAAGATACCAAAGTACAAAACTCATATTCTAAGGGGTCACTACGCTGACCCGGTTCTGCCTCTTTTGAGAATGTCTCTAAAAAAAGAAAATTTAAAGAAAGTAAGAATGAGTTTTTGTTTTCCATCGACGATCATAAAGATTTCATTTGAATGGGTAAGATTCTTACCTTTTCTAGAAGATTCATGGCAGGGAGGTGAAGATTGAAGATCTCTAGGTTGCTGGGAGAGAAGAGAACGATTACATTTAGGTTTGCAAGTATTTTTATTTTTTATTTTTAATAAAATGATGTTGTTTCATGGAATTATTTTAAAAAAAAAATATGCAGTGACCCCCTTTGACCCCTATGACCCGGGAGTCACTGAAACCTGGTCGGGTTTTGGGGGTCGGAGGGGTCGATATGCATATAAGGTCCAACTTGTGACCCCAACCCTCAGAGGGGAGGGGTCAGGGTTGACCCGGGTCAACCCGGGAGGCGGGGTGGGGTTTTAAAACACTGCTATATATAAGCATATATTTAATGCATGTTATTTAATCTCAATAATACTTCAACTACCAATAATAATTTGGTGAAGAATATGAAAAGCTAACCACTCATTAGGTTGAAAAAAACTAATCATAAATAGCATTAAAATAATGATATACTGCAAAATATTGAATGATCATTCCTTTTAATTGAGTAACTAATAAAAATAAAAAATGTTTTTTTTAAGGATTTGTGTCTTTAGTATTTGAAATTTTAAAAATTTGTATTTATAAAAATTGATATTAGATTTAGGAATTTAATTATAAAAGAAGAAGATGAAATTTTAATTTAATTATAAAAACTTGTTGGCAGGGGGCGAGCCGACCCTCCGGGCCGAACCCAGTTTGTCACCTTTAACTGTCAGCATTTTATATCAGCATGTAATAGGATTTATATTTATCCACACAAAAAAAAATTCTTATAGTTGTGTCTAAATTATTATTTATCTATATTTTCTATAGTTGCCTCTAAAGATGAATGCGAAATTTTAATTTAATTATAAAAATATGTTGGCATGCAGGGTTGGGCCGAGCCCGATTTGCCACGTCTAACAATCAGCATTTGTTCTCAAGCTTTTGTACATATCAAAGAATATCTAGCCTCTAGCCTATCGCACTGTTTTGTAGTTTTTTTTTTTTTTTTGCAATATAAACTTTTATAAATTCTCCTCAATAGAACACTCATGTAAGCATTTGAACTCCTCCTTGTGTTCAATTGCTTCTTGTACCTCTTTATTCCATTACCGAGTTTCCTTTGTTTGATATTTTTTCTATACCTTTTCTCCTCACACCAATCTTGCCACTCTTTGGATACAAATAGAAATCTCTTTCCACATCCTATTTGATGTTCCATTTAATGACCATGGTCCTTGTTGAGCAGTATTTCATTGAATTTTGTTTATTTTTCCTTCTTTCCTTTCCACCATCTTAATTTTGTTAACATTACTCTTGATTATATATTATTTTCATTTTATTTACTTATTTTTTAAGCTCTTGATTTTTTCTTATACTTCTTTCGTGAGTATCTCAGCCTCAATCGATCTCTATTTTTTTCTAATCATTTCAAAAAAAATTATCCAATTTTAATTTTCATTTCTTCTTGACTTATATTTATAAAAAAGGACTACAAAATCAATTATTGATATCGTCTGTACGAAGAGAGTTATATATATATTTGTTTTCTAATGATAAGATATTATAAGATATCTTATTTTACTTTATTTATAGCTGAAGTATATATGAATTATATTTTGACTAATAAAATCAATTATATATATTGATATCGCCTATCGAAGATGCTCGCTAAGTAAGTTTAAAATTTCAGGATATAACACGTACATGAATGGTTTTCGCAAAAGAATAACAGAACCTTACAAGTTACATGCTGGCACTAAAAATTCAGGATATAGCAAATTAAATCATGTACTAACATTTTTCTGATATCTCAAATATTACATTGTCATAACAGGATCAGTCCACATCCAACAGAAATAACAAACAACAGCTGAATTCCCAAACAGCAACAGTTTAACAGAATATGTCCAAATCAAACACTTCACCAATACTTTTACTTCTCTCTACAATTTTATAAAAATTGAGCCCCAAAAGGGGTGAGAAAAATCCCAGTAGTGTGATAGCAAAACCAGTATTGCAACAATATCAGACTAGGTACAACATTCTAAAACAGTCGCATCAACATATAATTCAGAACAGATGCTATCATATAACCAGAGTGCGTATATAACGCCAGAATACTAGTCAAGATGCGTATATAACGCCAAAGTACTAATCAAGATGCGTATATAACGCCAAAGTAATGTACGTTCATAGCACTACAGTGCACGTACTACTAACAAGCACAGTGGAGATTCCATAGTGGCTCCTCAAGAGGATTCCAACTGCGACCTATGCGGACTGAAGCCAAGTGTCCCATACCCTAGTACCGAAGGGATGCCTATATGATGCATGCTCAAACGTATGCTTACTTTTATTATATACTTCGGTTTCCAGAATGAATGCATAATGTTGTATGCTATGACATGATTGGCTTTACACACACATGAGTAATGCAGTTTTATGATGTGCATATGCATGACTAGATCATAATCATAATAACATATATTTCATGTATTTTTAATATCGAGCTGCCGAATAACAAATAATTCCAAAACAGAATTTCCATCATGTCAAGTCCAAGGCAGATTGCAAATCATATTTAACAAAATACGAATCCAAGGCACATGTGAGCAACAGTTCAAAATTCCATACGCTAGCTAATAGTCACAATAGGTAATACCACCTAACACTTACCTGATACTTTAGCTTTTTTTTTTAATCAAAACAGCCCCAAGTCTATCCAACATCCTCGAGGTTTATGAACCTAATCAAAAGTACCAAACAGAATTTCTTTACTTTATTTATTTACAAATCACAAGGTTCCATTCAGAATTTATGCTCCTAGTACCAATTTCATTTCCTGACTTTAATCTACATTTTCCATCCTTCCAGTTACTAATTTACAAAAATCCAGATTTCTAAGACATGCCACACGGTTTTGGGCATCAACCAGGTTCCACAAGTAATCATTTACATGGCAATACCTACTAGACTTGGAGTGCACTAAAGATGCATAAAGCATGCTGCCTACAAAAACTATAAACACATGCAAGGCTTGATGCAATAGGATTTCATAATTTTTATACTAATTTAATTTTCCTAACATGGAATTTATTTCACCAATAGACAGCAAGTGACGTAATCAGAAGCTTCCCTACAAATGGGTTCAGTTCTTAACCCTTAACAAGTGCTCCCAATTTTATTTATACAAATATCAAAATCCACAGTTCTTAATACACACAGGTTCGGTTTCGGTTGGCATTAGGTGTTCGCAATTTAATTAATTACATAGCCATTCCTACAGTACCTAAGGTGCGCTAGGTTCAAGAGAGCAGAAACAGAGGTAGAAACAAGTAATAGAGATGGAAAATAAACTACTTCCTAATATGCTTGTAAATCGCAGCAAATAAAGGAATAGGGAGAGCTTTAATCTCGGTTTATTCACTTGTATGCATTCAACTCTCACTGCTGTAGGGCCGACCAGAATTAAGGAAGATTGACAAACAACAAGTTACTTCCCAGGATGCATATATCAAACCAAAACAAGGAGGGTAAAGGGGAGTCGGTTCACATTACGTTACCTCTTTGCATCCAGTCCAAGTTCCACAATTTTTATCAAATAAATACGTCATGTACAGCAAGTAAAGATGCACGACCGGTAGACCACTACTGCATGGAAATCATAACATTTGTAATCCAAAAGGAGTTTGACATGCACTTAAAGCGGCTATCCCAAGTTTTCATTTATCATCAAATTGTCAGGACACTTCCAAGGTCAATTTTTCCTACGGCCAACAAATAGCTGATAGAAAGCAACAAGTTTATTTATGAAATCAGTTAGGTGTTTGGAGAATAGAGCCTAGTCAGTCAATACACTACATAAGTTACTTTGAAGATATACTATAACTATAACTTGGTGACATAAACGGAAGTTACAAAAAAATATTCACTACAATGACAATGTAACGGAATTCATAATTCATGAACGAAGCATTTAAGTTATTCTACCCCTCTTTGTTTCACAGCTTCTTTCCCAAGAATGATGGCTAGTGCCAATTCACCATTAGAAGATTTGTAAAGACAGTGGACCCACATGTTTAATTCTTAATTAACTCCAATTCTACCTTCTAAGGGCATTAACTGGATCTACTTAGATAAGTGATTTATCCCTACACAAATTTGTCTCCGTACAGTTTTAAGGTCAAATAACGAGTCCTTCTTTATGCTAGTTAACTACATCAATTATCAGGATTATATCACTGCTGCTCTTACTTAGTCCTGGAACCTGACGGAATTAGTGAAAAAGAACAAATGTTTCTATTATCTAGCAATATAATACAAACACAACACACAAGAACACGTCATGAATCAAAAACAGATATGTATCAGCAATCATTATTTAGAGATGACATGTTATCATTCACGGCTTAGGATATCACAAAATATTCACATCAAGTATATATATATAAAACCTTTCTTATAATCCATAGAAACCGAATTGATAATCAACTCTTAATGTAAATAGAAATTTAATATTTCACACATAGCATCTCAAGCACAAGTATACCCCGTGATAACCATGATTGTGCACACACATCATATGCGGCAGTGAGTTGATCAGGCTCACCACTTAGCATAGAAGTGTGCATAACCATGTTTAACACCGGACACCACAAGTACCATTATGCACAAGGAATAATGCGAAAACAGCTAGCAACCAATTCAATAATCATATTCAACATCAGCAGTTGAACAGTTTAATTCTAACATACAGCAAAGCAATTAATTCACAGTTATATCCAAACAGCAATAATTCAACAAAAATATCAAACAACCAATATATTCAAACGGCAACAATCCAACAACCAAGTACAGACAGCAAACATTTCATCAAATGCAGACACCTTGAATCAAAACTGCTCTGATACCATTTAAAAAATAAGAATGTTTGTTGGAATTCTGTCCGTGATGAAATTTTGTGATTTTACGAAGACTCTTCTACATTGTAAATTTGGAATATGATGCATTCTGTTTTATTTACTCAATTTTCAGTAGACTAGTAAGTTGTGGCATTCTGCTCGGGATGTGGGTCTAGTCAGGTAATTAGTTGTGAAGTGTTTATTGAATTTAATCCTATCATATGTAAGGAGTAAGTAGGAAGTGGGTGGAATTCTAAGTTGTAATGTGTAGACTGCAAGGATAAAATAACTGTATTGATGGTCCTAGTTAATTAGCTCTCTGTTTGATAAATTGAATACATGAAAACTTTTGTTTTGGGTGTCGGGTTGTCAGGTATAGCAAATGAAGAAAAATAATTAAAACTGGATTTTTGGGTAGTATGCCAGAATTTAAATTTATGAATTGCTTGAATTTTTTTAACCGTCTAGGATGTAAACTCCACAGTAGTGACAACTAGTTAAATTCAGGTTGGATACTGTGCTCAAGAAATTGTATGTGTTTCGTGGTCTGAATATGTGGGTTCTGTTATAATCTAATTACTACATGAAGACTCTTATATTTTTGTGAATCTAGTTGGGTTAGTTTTTCTGTTTTGAGTACTTGACTTTGCGAATTTTATGTTATGTTGAAAGTTGGAATTAAAGTGTGGTTTTGTGCACTTGAACTATGAAAGCCTGGTCTATTTGATGGATCATGATTGGTAGCTGTTTCATATTGTAATGGGTGTAATGATTGGAAAGTTCATATCATGGTTATTGGATCCTCTGAACAGTGGAGTCAATTACATCCGAGGTACCTAGGACAGCGGAAAGCTCGAGGAAGTTTCCTCATATGGGTGTTTTGACGAACTATATGAGAGGTACCACCTTACGTGATATGTACGAAGAGCATGCTAGAATTAATTAGTTGTATACATGACTGCTTGGTGTCCTGGTTTTGTTGAGTACGTTGTGAAAGGATAGACTAGGTTACATTTGATTTTAGAAAAATATTAGACAGTAGCTACAGAATAAACGAACAAGCTTAACATCTCATGTAATCATTTAGTGTGACACCCTCCCAGGTATGCATCCAAGGGAGTCGTCTGCTAAGCGGATTAGAGTCCTAACGTCATTGCTTGAAATACTGAAAACGTATTTTTAAATAACTAATTAAAACCTTAATTTGAAATCTGGTTGCTTACGAAAATCAAAGTGAAACTTTACAAAATACATGGTTTGCTGAAATAATAATTTTCCTGAAAACATGTCTGCCTTGCAAAAATCATAATAAATCGAGCCTTCAGAATTTAATTGTAAAGTCTATATAATCTGAAACAAGACATATGGGGCTTCAGGAACATATAAATTATATCCCATTCAGAGTCCTGTAGCTTCCGAAACCGAACTCGCAATGTACTCGATAAATCAGTGCACATTTTCCTAAACCACCTGACTTAAAAAAATCATTTAAATTCGTGCTTACATGCTGTGGACATAAACTTTATATAATAAGAAACTAGACATTTGGGGCTTTAAATACATATAATTTATACTCCAATCGGAGGTCTGTAGCCCCAGGACGACAACTTGCAAGGTGCTCGCTAAATCAGTTTACAAAGGCAGAATTCAAAACGTACATGTAATTTTTTTGTAAAATATAACCAACGTCTCAAAATTACAAACTGACCATAAAATCGAAATACAGCAAGTTAAAGCATGTTCCAACATTTTTTTGGCATCTATAAATATTACAACAGCCTAAAGTGGTCAGTCAACAATCAACAGAAACAGCATGCAACAACAGAATTTTCCAAAACAGCAACAGTTAACAGATTATGTCCAAATCAAATGCTTCATCAATGCATCTACGTCTCCCCGCAATTTATAAAAATTGAGCCCTAAAAGGGGTGAGAAAAATCCCAGTAGTGTGATAGTAAAACCAATATTTCCACAATATTAGACTAGGTACAAAATTCCAAAACAGACGCATCAACATATAATTCCGAACAGATGCTAACATATAATCAAAGTGCGTATATAACGCCAGAATACTAGTCAAGATGCGTATATAACGCCAAAGTACTAATCAAGATGCGTATATAACGCCAAAGTAATGTACGTTCATAGGACTGCAGTGCACGTACTAACAAGCACAGTGGAGATTCCATAGTGGCTCTTGTAACGTCCGACCGCTTCAAGAATCAATGACTATCCCCACATACTAACACGAGACTTTTCAGTGTGCTTTTTCCTCACTCGAACACTTCCCGGGAAAACTTCCCAGGAGGTCACCCATCCCAGAATTGCTCCAAGTCAAGCACGCTTAACTGTGGAGTTCTTCCGGGAAGTGTGCGAGTGAGGAAAAAGCACACTGAAAAGTCTCGTGTTAGTATGTGGGGATAGTCATTGATTCTTGAAGCGGTCGGACGTTACAAGTGGTATCAGAGCCTGGCCCTGGACCGGTGTGTACAGCGGGGACGCTGTATTCCCAGTGGAGGAGGATGTAATGTCCCACATCGGTTGGAGAGGAGAACGAAGCATGCCTTATATAAGGGTGTGGATACCTTTCCTTGTATGAGGCCTTTTGGGGGTAACCTGAAACGTAAAACCGTGAGCTCGACGGTGCTTGTGCGCGGGGCAAAGCGGACAATATCCTGCTACAGGGTTTGAGGCTGTTACAGCTCCTCAAGAGGATTCCAACTGCGACCTATGCGGACTGAAGCCAAGTGTCCCATACCCTGGTACCGGAGGGATGCCTATATGATGCGTGCTCAAACATATGCTTACTTTTATTATATGCTTTGGTTTCCAGAATGAATACATAATGTTGTATGCTATGACATGATTGGCTTTACACACACATGAGAAATGCAGTTTTATGATGTGCATATGCATGACTAGATCATAATCAAAATAGCATATATTTCATGTATTTTTAATACCAAGCTTCCGAATAACAAATACTTCCAAAACAGAATTTCCATCATGTCAAGTCCAAGGCAGATTGCAAATCATATTTAACAAAATACGAATCCAAGGCACATGTGAGAAACAGTTCAAAATTCCATACGTTAGCTAATAGTCACAATAGGTCTCACCACCAAACACTTACAGTGTGTGCCCAATTATAAATCAAACAGCACCACATTCAGTCTTCGCCCTAGGTGTTATGCGCACCTAAGCAAAATATAACAAGTCAGAATCACATACCACAATTTTTTTTCTATATGTTATATGACGTTTTATACCCCTAGGCCCTTGATTTACAACCGATTTTCTAGGTCCCCTTTTTCTAACAAATTCCAGACTTTAACTGAGCTTACCCATTTATCAACAACAAGGAATCCAAAGGTTCTTCCCATATGTACCAATTCGGTTCCAGCAATAACAAGAGATTCATGACAGTTTATTCATATTTTCAACATTATAGTCCTATGGTGTGCTAAGAGCGTCTCTACACATGCTGTCCAATTACTTTTAGTTCATGCAAGGTTTAATACACAATATATTCCAACACTAGGTACTTATCCTAATATTGACAAAACAGAATGTTCACAGAGGAACTATATTCCAAGCTAAAAATTGATTCTTTGTACGGTTAACCACAAGACCCAATCGGTTCCAACATGGCAGAAATAATAGAATGAAAAGGACATAAGGCTACTCCTTAAAATACAATTGCAAGCTCGATTTTGACCAGAAGCTAGGGGCATACAATTTATCTATTAAAAAAAAAAATCATTTTAAGCTCACAAGCATCCAGTCTTAGGGTTGCTCGAAGGGGGGGGGGGGGGGGGGGGGTTCAGAATTAAAAGAAAAGAGGTGGCCAAAATAACATATCCTCCTACAAACATGTGGGGACCGAATCAAGAGGGCAAGGAATAATAATGACAATACAATTATTCCTCTAAAATACTAGTGTGAACCGAAATAGTGAGGCAACACAATTATTCCCCTAAAATATTCATGTGAACCGAAACAAAAAGATGGAGGAGAAACTTGAGGTTTGGACGTTACCTCTATGCAAGTATTCCCAACTAGAAGTTCATTTACGGAACAACAACCTTCTTCAGCCAAAGCTCCAAGGGACCGATTTTTGCTACATGCAAAGGGGGAAGAGACTAATTCAAGGCTGAACCTTGCACATGCAAACAAAAGGGAAGCTCGATATGAGGACCATTGAAGCAGGGATACACAAGGAGCTAAGATATTATCTCACTTTTTCCTACTTAAGCTTGAGCAGCTCGCACAAAGGAAGAAAGGAAACTTAACTGGTCTTACAATCTGCATGCAGTGGTTTTTTACTTACCCTTACCAACCTAAATGTTATGGTTTGACCAAACTTTGTCCTATAGTAGACCTTACCAAGGCATGAACAAAGATGACGAGTTTAAGGAAGCTATAAGAGAGATGAACACAAAACCAATTCAAAAAGAATTGAAAAACTAGATAGAAAATATAAATAAAATAGAAGAACTAATTGAGCCAGATGCAGCTAAGCTAAAATTGAAGCAATTTAGTCGGAAGTACGTAAGTTAGAATTGAAGGCCCTCTTATCAACATTAAGATAAGCATTCTTCGGTGACAATAATACCTATCTTGTTATCATTAATGTATACTTATCTTAAGTGGAAGAGGGAAAACTTCCCTTGAGTGTTAATTTAAGATGAGGGAAGACACATAGCTGCATTAATACTACAGGTTCATTTAAATAGGCTAAAAATGAGCCAACCCATGAGTCATTATTTAGCCAATAGCACTGTACATGTTTGAATTAAACTAGTGAAAATTCAATTAAACTCGAAGATGTATAGGTTGTCTGGTTTAGAATACTGTCATCCCAAATAGGAAAATGGCCCATATACTTTTGCAAGAAATAGAACGAATAATGGTACAACATGTGTGTATTGGCTAGCTAGGAGATGAAATAGAAATCCATTCAGATTTTTGCACAGTGAAACCCCATCGCCATCTACCGTGTATTATAATGGCAATAGTGCCTATCCTTATCCAAGGAAACCTAAGTATAACTCAAATACCTCAATGGTTAGAAAGAGGGTAGATGGCACAAATATAGCTGAGGTTTCTAAGAAGCCACTGGAGAAGACCCCTAAGTATAACTCCAAGGCAGTGTTGATTAGGAAGAGTGGAGATGGGACACGTGCCGCCGAGGCTTCTCAGAAGCCACATGTGAAGACCCCTGTGCATAATACAAAGGAAGTGCTGATTAGAAAGAGTGTAGATGAGACAAGTGTGGCTCACGCTTCTCAGAAGCCACATCAGAAGACCCCGTACTATGAGTCAAAGGCTGTATTGATTAGAAAGAGTGAAGATGGAGATGGGACCAACATCCCAGAGGCTTCTCAGAAGCTGTCACGAAGTGTCTGCAGATACTGGATGAATGGAAATTGTGTACACGGTGACCAGTGTTGTAATTTACATTCATGGTTTTATGGTGATGAGATTTCTGCACTAGCAAAGCTTCATGAACACAAAAAGTTACTTTCTTCTAATACCATCTTTTAGTATTCAATAAAACAAACATGTGCATGCATATCCAATTATGTGTTTTTATAAAAGTCTTTTTTACTAGCCTTGGAATATGTATTTGAATTTTGGATGGTATCAGAATTAATTAGATTGAACTGGATGTGGCTGGATTATTTTTTGACTGATATTTTTAATAATTTCTAATTAGAATGGAGTCTTTACTTTTACTATAAGCTGTTTAATTTAGGAACTACCTAATCAACCAAGTGTTTGCTGGAGTTTTTTTTTAGTTTATTCTCCAAGTTTCCTCGAAATGCTAGGAATTGTGTGGCTTCCAGAATTCTATAAAGGTAAGCTCTTAGTTTTCAAGTTGTTTCATTTTGCAGTCATGTCTTGTATGTATAAGTGTTACATGTAAGCTGATATCCGGTCATGGTTATTGTGAAGGCTTGGAATATCCAGACTGCTTCAGAGTTTACTCTTGATGAACCTAATGGGCAAGTCCTTGCTATGACTGTTGGCAATGATACACTTCTTGCTGGGGCAGAGGTAACTTCCCATGCAGTGGTTTGTTGTTATTTAATACTATTCAGACCTTTCCCCCCTGAAATTAGTAACTGGATAGATTTGTTCTTTGATCAGGCTTCTATCATACTTATTAACATTTCTTTTATATCATCTATCAATTTATGTATCATATGATGATTTAAATTGCAGGATGGTGTAATCTCTGCATGGAGAGGCAGCTCTGAAAGTAAGACCCCATTTGAATTGATTGTGTCACTAAGAGGCCACATTGAAGCTGTGGTTTGTCTTAGTGTTGGTCGAAATATGCTCTACTCAAGGTCCATGGACCATAGCATAAAGGTATGTCTATAGTCTGGCAGTGAGGATTTTCTATTTTTTTTATTAATATATGCATATTATAAATTTATTAATAATTGTACTTTGTAAAAATAACTGAATTATAATATTTTAACAATATTTGTATAATAATTAAAATATTGGATAAATATTTATTATGAATATTAATGAATATTTTTTTATAATATTTCATTTATATTATTAATATTCATTTGATGGATAGTAACTTGGTTAGTTATTTAATTTACGGTTTATACTATCTTTTAATTAGTATTAATGTGGATATTTATTAACTTCTAATACATACATATTTTTTAATTATATTAATTATAAAAGTAAACACTCTTTTTCGTCCCTGACAATATTCACAAAGTCCCTTTTGGTCCCCAACAATAAAAAAGGCTCATTTTGGTCCTTAATTTTAGAAAATTAGAGCCACGTTAGTCCTTCTGTTTGTTGAGCAATGACGGCGTCATTAACGTCTCTGACGTGTACCGTTAAGTGATGACTCACGTTCCAAGTAGGACGTCTCTGACGTGTACCGTTAAGTGATGACTCACATTCCAAGTAGGATAAAAAGCGACGTCGGTGAGTCCCTTTTGTTTTGTTTTTTCTTCTTCTCTCCCACTTGCAGCACCACAAGCGACATCGTTCAGGTACCTTTAATTGTTTTTTCTCTCTTCTTCTTCTTCTCTCTTCTTCTTCTTCTTCAAGGTGAGGCGAGGCTGCCATAGGCAACGCTTTCCTTCTGCAAGGAGGAGCGGCTAGGCGAGGCTATAAATGCCATGTCCTCACCCTTGCTCTCTCTCATCTCCATTTCTCTGTCTAAAACTCCCTCACACACGCAAGCACTCTCTCTCTCTCTCTCTCGGGAGAAAAATGCATAATAAGGAGAATTGCTCGCCTTCCTCCAATGGCAGATTTGGCGCCACCAACACCACCGTCACCTGTCAAATGCAGTCAAACGGCAGCGTCTTCGATTCCTTGTACTCATCGCTGTTCAACGACGATCCGTCTCCTTCACCAGCCACCTGCAACAATTGAAGACAGTAGTGAGCCACCCAACTTAATTATGTTACTTACACATACAAGAGTTGATAACATTGTACAATCTCTCCTATTCAAATATGTGCTATTTGTTTTGAATTTCTCTATGTGTTAATTGATTACTCCACTTAATCCATTTCGAATATGGGGATACTCTCTCAAGACTCTTTTCTCGATTCTCAATGCTTAATCTCAACACATATGATTAAAGGAAACAAACATCTTACCATTTAAACCAATAATTGTTGATATATTTGTGTTATTTTTTGTGTCTGAAGGAAATCAGATCTTACAGTTGTATCGAAACCCAACACTAACCAAGACTAAATACAAAAAGAAGAGTCCAATACTAAACTTGGGAGTATGCATTCATTTTACTACTTGTAAATTGATGTTAATATCACTCTGGTTTTAAAAGATAAATAATATTAATTTAATTCATCAATGATGAAGTTAATACTAAAATTATCCTTTTCCGCACAAACTAGGTTAATACTAAAATTAATTTAGTTCGCTGCAGCTACCGGGTAATGAAATTGACAAGCTAGGTTTTACTTCGTGTGTAAGAAAAAAAATGCTAACAGCTAGCAAATCCTCACATAAAAGAAGAAGAGAAGATTAATAATAATAATAATAATAATAATAATAATAATAAATGAAATAAATTAAAAAACAGTAAATCCTTACAACAGCATCAGGTGGAGTAGTCGATGAGATGCGTGAGCGAGTAGTCCCCTTGGTGTGACTCCCATTGCTGGCACCAGCACCCACACACTGAGACATCATCTTCAAGTAACCGTTCGACCTCACAGATATGTTTTTTGGCAGAGAGAATTGCTCCACTTCAACACCATTGTTCTCAATCACGCTAGTTCGACTATACACTCTAATCATTCTTTGTGGATCAGGAATTCTGGTCTTCTCATCAAATGCATCTCCATTCACATTATCACCTCTATAACTCGGCAGCTTCACGCCATTTTTCTCCTCGAACGGTTCCGATCTCGGTTTTGCGAATTGACCCGCCATTCTTCCAACCTTTATAACAGGCATTTGGCCTCCAAACATCATAACACCGCTCATCTGGAGAAGGATTATGAAGGTGTCACGAATGTTGTTAGCATGAAACTCCTTGATGTTCTCGGCACAGTCTCCACCTTGCAGAAGTAAAGCGTTGCCCATGGCAGCCTCGCCTCGCCTTGAAGAAGAAGAAGAAGAGAGAAAAAAAAAATTAAAGGTACCTGAACGACGTCGCTTGTGGTGCTGCAAGTGGGAGAAAAGAAGAAAAAAAAGGGACTCAACGACGTCGTTTTTTATCCTACTTGGAATGTGAGTCATCATTTAACGGTACACGTCAGAGACGTTAATGACGTCGTCATTGCTCAACAAACAGAAGGACTAATGTGGCTCTAATTTTCTAAAATTAAGGACCAAAATGAGCCTTTTTTATTGTTGGGGACCAAAAGAGACTTTGTGAATATTGTCAGGGACGAAAAATGGTGTTTACACTAATTATAATAATTAATAAATGAGTAAGACTAAAAAAATGAATCAAATAATATCAAAATGCATGGATTGCTCCATGTGGATTTTGTTAAAAAGATGCGATTTCACTAGACTACATATTCACAAATTTAAAAACATTTGATGGTCAGTTCTTTATATTGATGTGGACATTGCTAAAATGTTCTTGGTCTTTATGTTGTGTGATGTTCAAACTGACATTATGATGTGTTTTCTTATAGATGGTTTTATATATGTTTGTCATTATAAATCTTAGGTGGTATGTTGTTTTCCTTTGTTAGCCACAATTGCTTGTTGCTTGTTTCTACATGGTAGCTTGTTTGAAAGAATTATTTGTTATCTTGTTTTCTTCAGGTGTGGGACCTTGATACATTGCAGTGTGAAAGGACACTCAATGGACATACTGAGGTAGTCACATCCCTTATTTGTTGGGAGCATTATTTGTTATCAAGTTCATTCGACTGCACAATTAAGGTCTGGGGTTTCACTAAGGAGGGAACTTTGGAAGTAACATATACACACAGAGAGGAAAATGTATGTTGCGTTACCATGATAACATCTTATGCATAAGTAAATTTTTGATTCTATATCAAATATCATTTAGTTGTATTTTCATTTGTGGAAATCAAGATGAATTTTTGTTTTATAATGGCCATGGAGTTATAGTTGATTCACACAATCAATATTTTTTTTTGTTATAGGGTGTTCTTGCACTTTGTGGGATGACTGATGCAAAAGCCAAGCCCATACTGTATTGCTCTTGCAGAGACAATTCAGTTCGCATGTATGAATTTCCATCGTAAGTATACTTAAATTTGCATCCTTTTTTTTTCTTCTGTAACTGTCATGGTTATGTTTTTGTGTTGGGCAAATGTTGCAGCCCCTTACCATGTCTACATTTACAGGTTTTCAGAAAGAGGTAGGCTATTTTCGCAAAAAGATGTTCGGTCATTACAGATAGGTCCAGATAGGGTTGTTCTTGTCTTTACTGGAGATGAGACTGGTTTGCTAACTGTCTGGAAATGGTTGGAAGAGCCCAAAGTGCCATGAGAAATGTCCATTTTCCCCCATCAACTGGTTTCTTTTTTGGGAAAATTTCACCAATGCCCCTGTGATTTGCTTCAGAATCATCTATGCCCTTGTGGTTTGCTGCATCTATGCAATTTTTTTAATCGCATATGCCCCTATGCTTTGTAAAAAAATAAAAAACCACAGGGGCATATGTGATAAAAAACATACCATTTTGCAAACCACAATGACATAAGTGATTCTGGAGTAAACTACAAGGGCATTGGTGAACTTTTCTCTTCTTTTTTACATCAAATGGCCAGTTGATGCCAGTGATATTTTGCAGGAGACAGAACAAGATTTAATTCACTTTTTCCTGTACAGTGAGCAATAGTGATTGTAACATGAAGTATATAATGAATGAAAATTTCCAATTCTAATGTTCGCTTTCTTCTGGTGTTAGTTCATTCTTAATAACGAATGTTATTGCTCTCCATTATGCTGCTATTCTGAACTTATCCACTTATGAGTTAATGTTTCAGTTCTATATAAGTATGTTTCATGTCTGTTTTCTATCTACAATCTGTTTAATATTCTTCTTTATCAAGCCTAATTTTCTTTTTGATAAAAATTAGTAAGCATCATAAATGTATCTCGTATACAGTCTGTTACTTTTTAGAGTAAATATCTTTTTTGGTCCTCAACAAATTTCACGATGTCCGCTTTAGTCCCTAGCAAATAAAAAGGCCCATTGTGGTCCCTAAAAAATTCAAAATGGACCAATTTAGTTGAAATCGTGGTCCCTCACAAATTCAAAAAAGACCCATATTAGTCCCTAAAATGACTAAAATGGGTCTATTTTGAATTTCTTAGGGACCACGATGGGCCTTTTTATTTACTAGGGACTAAAGCGGGTATCGTGAAATTTGCTGAGGACCAAAAAAATATTTACTCCACTTTTTATTACTTAAATTAGTAGTTGATACTATCCTCTAATATGCAATCAGATTTATGAAATTGGTGGTGGATCAGGAACTTGTGCCAAGAGTATAATGGATTACATAATGTTGAATGCTCCTGCAAAAGTTTATAACAGTTTGACTTACACGTACGTGCCGACAGTGAATATAATATATATTTTATTATAAAACCAAATTATAATGTTTCATCCAGTTTTTAGTTTTTACCTATTTTGTTAAGGGATTTTATTTTTCTCATGTTGCGTGAGAAATTTTGTCTCATGCAACACACAAAAAAGTGGGTGAGACTCATTTTTTATTTTTTTAGTGGGACCCACCCACTTTTTTGTGTGTTGCATGAGACAAATAAAATCCTTAAATGAATTATAATTACAAAAATACTTTGATTTTCGTCCCAAAATGACGTCGTTTTAGGCTCAATGTAGATAAATTATCTACATTGACTACAGAAAAAATGAACCACATATATATATATATATATATATATATATATATATTAATTTTGGACGGAAAAAAGTCTTACATATACGAGACTAATCATGAATAAAATAATGTGATAATTATTTAACTCTGATCCCAAAAATCTTAATTTGGGAAGAAATCTTTATCCTTTTGACAATTCATTTATTCTAAAATTCATATTATTACTTGAGCCAATTGTTTAGTTTTGCTCTCTATCTTAACCAAAAATTTTAAAATTTAAATTTATAAATCCTTTTACTTAATATAATTATTGCTTAATTTATCTTAATAATGCTGAATTCCAAGTTTAACACACACCCACTCCAGCTCTTAATAAAAAAAATACCAATCCACCTAGTAAAAGGGAAAAGGGTCCTGAAGAAAACCCAAAAGAGAAAAAGAAACACACAACATCCATATCCATTTTTGTGGCTTCCCAAGATAATTAGAAGCTGTTTTATTTGTGATTCAGTGAAAGCAGCAAATCTCTTTCATGAAAGTAAGAGTCTACTTTTTTTCAGTGTTTGATACTTGTTTTTGTCCTATTTCCAGCATCAACCGAACAAAGGTTCCCTTTGACTAGATGTTCATTATATTTATTTTTTTTTAAAAAGCCAATTATATGATCATTTTATTCAGATTTAATGTCTCTCATATTATAGGAAATAAATTTATTTTTACATAGATAAAAATATATGAAGTTCATATTTTTTTCTTCTTTTTTCTTCACATGATCTCATATATACCTTTTTGTACGTATAAGAGATAATTATATCTCCTTTAAGAGGAAATTGTGATGCTAACATGCTAATTCATATCATTGTCTTGTTTGTTCTTTTCCTTTTACTTTATTATATTATTATTACCCTCTTCAATCTTAGTTATGCAAATTACAATTTCGTTATAGATCCAATTTAGACGCTTTTTTATACAACCAACTTGAAATTATATGATTCTTCCGAGAATATTAAATTGCTAAGTTCATGTGAATATTTTAAATTTATTGGATATGATTTGTATTTCACATTCAACTTTCAGATGATGACTCTGATTAATTTCAATTCTTATAATATAATGCACTAGCCTTAACTAATTAGTGGTAACTAATTAAGGGTGATGGGATGAAGCTTGTATGAAGTTTATATAGATTTTAGAGTAAAGCCCCTCTTTTAGGTCGCTAACGAAAAATATGATTCTCACTTTTGTTCTTTACAAAAAAAAAAACAATTTTTAGTCTCTCTATAATTACAGTTTTTTAAAAATATGATACATCAGAAATTCAATTAAAACTCAATTTAGTCCCTAAAAAAGGATTAATATAGATATTTTTTTTATAAGGAACAAAAATGGGACCGTATTTTTTGTTAGAAATTCAAAAAGCAATTTACTATATAATTTAATTATAAATACATAGGTACCAATTTTGACCGATCAATAATAAAGTACCGCAAAAGAAAAGCAGCACGCAGCAAGCACGCATGTCGTGTGTTTAATTATTCAATGTATAAAAAAAAATCTTATTAAGTTAAAGAGTGAAAATCTACCATGTTCTGTCCTTGAGACAGAGATGTCCAGCCCAATAGGCTGGTGCGTTTATCTTGGATCTAGTGCCCTCTCCAAAGTATCTATTAATGAGATACCCTTGAGTCAAGCAGATCACTGTGCGCAGAATACTATAACGGTGTTAGCCAATGGGGTGTGTGTGTACGCACAGTGACAGCATAACAGTAAGAGAGAGAGCCTACCTTATCTTTATGGTTTACCTTGTATTTATAGAGGTTACCTGTGGGTAGTGTGGATGGGCTTTTGGTGCCTCTGTTGAGGGCCCAGGCCTGCTTGCTATGCTATCGTATTAGGATTAGTATCCTTGATGGATATTTATCCCTTGTTAATATCAATCCATATCTTGGATTTTCCCTTGTTGGGCTTACCACTTAATGGGCCAATTATATGGGTCCATAACAGTTGCCCCTCAGCCCGGCTACCTGGGCCTTCGGGTAGTCGAGGCGAACTTATGTGTGCATCTCTTCAGGTTTTTGCCCTTGAATATGTTTGCATTTTTGCAAACTTTGCATGCTCCGCTTATTCTGGAATTTTTCCACGAGGGGTGTTCCTTGCCTCATTATGTCGACGGGTTGAGCATCAACCCGGTGAGATATTTTGCGTATCCCACCTTCTGGGCCGGGTATAATCTCGGTTTGTCGGATTACAACAGTCATGTTGTCCCTTAATGTCGGCGTGCATGTTTATTTCGAGTTCTTGGCCTATGTCACGTTCACCGCCATTTTCCCTTGCTACACTGCTTTGCTGGTTGAGCATCAACCATGTTGTTGCTCCGAGTTAGGAATACGCTTAAGTTGTTTGAATCCCACTGGCGGGTTGCCCTCAAGCGGTATGACTTAACTCCGACTATGTCTACGCATATTTATTTAGTCGACGGGTTGTGCATGAACCCGTCGAAACTTTCATAGAGTAACCGGGTACATGATGCGCTTTAGGAGTCGTGATTCGACTGTTCGAACTGCCCCAAGCGTCAGCATTTAGCCCGAGTGACGGGTGCATGCGTGTATGCCTTGTCTTATCTGTTAGTTTGGAATTGTACTCATTTCATCCTGCCACGTGGTACAGCCCGCGTGCATTAGCGTGCGGCAGCCGTTTTGTGTCGTCGTTGCGTTTCGTGTGCATTTATTGCAACATCATTTCAGTTGTCTAATCATTGCTTTATGAGGTGTTTGACAATATTTCCCTTGCCCCTTGGCTTTCTCCGTGCTGTGGTTTCTGCGCATGATAATTGCGGTTTCCATCCACGATTGTGGCAGTTATTATTTGAGGACGAAAGGACCTAAATAGCCTTGACCTTTACTATTCGCAACTCAGTGGTCACTTGTCATGGCTATATAATCCTCTATTTCCTCTTACATGCTTTCGTTTTGCTTCTGAGCATTGTGCATCAGTCTTATTTGGTAGTTTTCGTATGTGTGCCTTCTGAGTGTTTTGCTTCACCCTCATTTCGTTTGCTCTTCAGCTTTCTTTCATCAGGTATTTCCTACATCTTCACTTTGTTGTTGCTCTGTTTTACGGTTCTGCATTTGAACCTTTGTTTTCCAGCATTCATTTGTAAATGTGAAGTTGCATATTTTCTTCGTCGGTTCTCTGGTATTTTTCCAGAATCTATGACGATTCCCATAACTTGCACTTCTTAGAACTTTCTGTCGCTTTGGTGATTATCACTTTGTCCTCCTCCTCATCCTCCCTTTGCATTTGATGTTTTAGCCTTTTTCAGTTCTTTGACCAAATGAGGGGAAAAAACCCTCCTTCTTCAGCTCTGTGTCTTGAAGGGAAGAGGGAGGAGGATCCTGATTTTTTGAATAAGATTCCCCCTGGTGCTCGTTTCAGGCTTTGGGGGATTCCTAGGACTGAAGAGGAAGAGCAGGAAGCTATGCTCCGAAGTTGCCGCAGTGGGAACTCTCGGAGTGTGTCGGGAAATCTCGTAGAGGGTTGGGGCGTCGAGGTAGAGGCTCATATCGCCGGGTTAGGGATGACCATACCGAAAATAAGTGTGCGTCACACTCATTTCCCCAACCCGGAGCTAAGCCTTCTAGCCGACCTATCATTCATCCGAGATCTTTGTCTCACACCCAAGCTTCGCCGCCTCCTTCTTCCCCAAGGAGTGTCCCTTGTTACTCTTGTGTTTTCTTGAGTTCAAGACTTGTCGAGCAAGGTTGTGACTCTTTGGCCGAGTCTACGTTGGCTACTTGCCGGCATAGAGATAAATCTATTTGTGCGTCAGGAGGAGCAGATGATCCTATTGCAATTTCTGATATGTCATCATCGTCATCATCTAGTGATTCTTCTGATAGCCTTTGTGACTCAGGTATTCTGACTCTTTCCTGATTCATGCATTTCCTTGTTTTTAGGTTTTATGGCATCCCCTCCTCCAGAGGTAGTAGAAGAGTCGAGTTCCACCGAGTCGTGTCCCCCACATCCCTCGCCTTCTTTAACAGCCCAGTTTCCCTGGGTTACTGATGAAGTTTTGAGTACTATTTCGGAGATGGGTTCGGACGACGTTGCGGCCCTTTATATGGGGGAGTTAGAGAATTTCGACATAGTCCCTCCTCAAAAAGATGAACTTGTCTGCTCTAGTGGGAGGTCAAGAGAGCCCCATTTATTTTTCTTTTTCCGAGATGTCGTGACGCAACTCGGCGTCCGCTTCCCCTTGACAGATTTCCAGATTGATGTTCTGAATCACCTTCAAATAGCTCCCACCCAGCTTCACCCCAATGGTTGGGGTTTTATCAAAGCCTTTGAGCGCTTCTGCTTATATCTTGCTATTCCTGCTTCTGTATGTGTATTCTTTTTCTTTTTTTCAAGTGCATACCCCTCGGACTGGTCAGGAACCGGCCGACCAAAAATGGTGGGTTACCATTCGAGGTATCCCCAAGAGTAAACTTTTTCAAGTCTATACTGATTCTTTTAAAATTTTTAAAGACAAGTTCTTTAAAGTTTCTGCCCATCCCGACAAGAGTGTTTGGTTTGTTGACACCTCTCGTGTCGAGGATGGTGAGGGAAAATTTCCTTTGCACTGGTCTTCTGACCATTATCAACTTCCCCCCATCTAGTTACCGTTTCCAAGTTACCGAGCTGGGTTCGTCTGATATTGACAGTGCCATTGCTATTGGCACGTACCTTCTGTCGCATAAGCATGCTAGTGTCGTATCTCTTCTGTTCAAGTCCCAGGAGGAACTTAATGCTGAATTAAGTATGGATTATTTCCTGCAACCCTATGCTTGCATATTGGTGGTGTTGCCTTTCATACTAATTTCATATTATTTCTCTTTTGCAGTACCCGACATGGATAACCAACAAAATGATCCTCCTAGTTGGTTGGTCGCGCTGAACCAAACCAAGGCGGGTTCCACCGGGTTGACGAAGAAAAGAAAGGCGGCTGAGTTGTCCCAAGGCAATCTTGGTAAGACCAAGGATTCGTCAATGGGTGCTCCAGCCGCGGTCAGTGCCAAAGAGAAGTCGAATGCTGCTGATGTTCGTGCTTCCCCTGGCGCTCGTCAAACCCCGAAAGCCTCTCCTCCTCCAACACCTGAACTTGTTAAGCATATGGTATGGCAAGGGCGCCCCTGAGTCCTTGTACAACTCATCCGCTCTTACCATGGCCCAAGTTAAGGAAGTGGAGGAATTGGAGCTTTGTTGTTTGAAGATGGCCGGGTTGGCCAGACCCTTGCTCATTCTTAAGCAAAAGTATATGTGTTCATTAAGTGAAGCATCCGCATCCCGGGAGGAGAAGGCTAAGACATATGCTGAGCTGCTGAAGGTGAAGGATGATTTGTCCACTTTAAAAAAGGACTATGATGACACCACCGCCAAACTGACCTAGATTAAGGCTGAATACGGGAAGTTTCGAGATGAAAAGGCTGCTAAGGCCGTAAGGATGCATGACTTCTGGAGGATGTACGAAAAGATGGAGAATAAGCTGAAGGAAGCTGAGCATACTGCTCAACTCTACCAAGGTGAACTTGAGAAATCGGTCACCGAGTCCTTCTATAATGCCCTGAATCAACTCCAATCCGAAAGCTCCTTTGAACCTGGTGGGCTTGAATGCTCGCGCTTATGTTAGCAATGGCCTAATCTTTTCTCCCGCTGCCGTCTCTCCTTCCCGTGTATCAGTTACCGAACCCGAGAAAGGTGCTACCGCTGAGGTTGGTGAGGAGGCAATTAACCAACCCGGAAAGGAAGTTGAGGCGGCCAATCCATCCGGCAAGGAGGTTTCAATATCAGAAGATCCTCCTACTAGCTAGACAACATGAAGGGTCGGAATGCCGATTGGACTTGTAATTTCTTGGGGTCTTTGGGCCCCTTTTGGGTTGATTCCGAATATTATCGGTTTTATTCCGGTTTTTAATTTGGCTTTCTAAGCATTTTATTTTTCCTTCCATATCCTGCTTTAAGATTTGCCGTTTTGCATTTATTATTTGAGTTCACCTTAGATGCATTTATCAAGGTATTCATATCTTCAAAACTCGATATGTCGTTACGGAACCACATTTGCTTTTGTCAAAAAGCTAGTTTTTTTGTGCATTGTCTGAGTGTATAACTTAGTCTTTTTGGCGTACATTGTACCCCTAGTCTGAGTTGCCCATTCGGCGTGTTACTCGGATTGTAAGTCGGGTTAAGCTTCCATCCATAACCCAGTTTTCTCCAATTATGTAAGTAATCTTATCAAAGTGGAGTTCCGATTTTACTGGATGGAATTCCAATTTTAATAGATGTATTTAACCCGAGCATATTACGAGTTTTATACCGAATCTACTTCACACCACAGCTCATATCTGGTGCATTCGTCGGCTAGCCCATGATAATTACCCGTACTCATTCTGGTGCACCGGATTTAGCGTAGGCTAGCCCATGGGCTAGCCCATGGTGCACCACCGCCACGCCACCGGGTGCACCACGGCTCATTCTGGTGCACCGCGGCTAGCCCATGGTGCACCACGGTTGATTCTGGTGCATCGCGACTAGCCCATGGTCCACCACGGCTCATTGTGGTGCACCGCGGCTAGCCCATGGTGCACCACGGTTGATTCTGGTGCATCGCGACTAGCCCATGGTCCACCACGGCTCATTGTGGTGCACCGCAGCTAGCCCATGGTGCACCACGGCTCATTCTGGTGCAGCGCGACTAGCCCATGGTCCACCACGCTCATTCTGGTGCAGCGCGACTAGCCCACGGTGCACCACGGCTCATTCTGGTCCCTCGCGACTAGCCCACGGTGCACCACGACTCATTTCGGTGCACCACGGCTCATTCTGGTTCACCGCGACTAGCCCATGGTGCACCACGGCTCATTCGAGTGCACCACGGCTCATTCTGGTTCACTACGGCTAGCCTATGGTTCACCTCCGCTCATTCGGGTGCACCACTGCTCATTCTGGTGCACCGCGGCTAGCCCATGGTGCACCACGGCTCATTCTGGTCCACCGCGACTAGCCCATGGTCCACCACAGCTCATTCTGGTGCACCACGGCTAGCCCATGATCAATCACGACTCATTCTGGTGCACCACGGCTAGCCCATGGTCCACCACGGTTCATTCTGGTGCACCGCGGCTAGCCCATGATCCACAACGACTCATTCTGGTCCACCACGGCTAGCCCATGGTCCACCACGGCTCATTCGGGTGCACCGCGGCTAGCCCATTGTGCACCGCGGCTCATTCTGGTCCACCTCGGCTAGCCCATGGTGCACCCCGGCTCATTCTGGTCCACCGCGACAAGCCCATGGTCCACCACAGCTCATTCTGGTGCACCATCGCTAGCCCATGATCCACCACGACTCATTCACCACGGCTCATTCTGGTGCACCGCGGCTAGCCCATGGTCCACCACGGCTCATTCTGGTGCACCGCGGCTAGCCCATGTGCACCGCGGCTCATTCTGGTGCACCGCGGCTAGCCCATGGTGCACCACGGCTCATTCTGGTGCATCGCGACTAGCCCATGGTGCACCACGGCTCATTCTGGTGCACCATGACTCATTCAAGTGCACCACGGCTCATTCTGGTGCACCGCGACAAGCCCATGGTCCACCACAGCTCATTCTGGTGCGCCACGGCTAGCCCATGATCCACCACGACTCATTCTGCTGCACCACGGCCACCACGGCTAGCCCATGGTGCACCACGGCTCATTCTGGTGCACCGCGGCTAGCCCATGGTGCACCACGACTCATTCAGGTGCACCACGGCTCATTCTGGTGCACCCCGGCTAGCCCAGGGTGCACCAGTCTCATTCTGGTGCACCACGGCTCATTCTGGTGCACCGCGGCTAGCCCATGGTCCACCGCGGCTCATTCTGGTGCACCGCGGCTAGCCCATGGTGCACCGCGGATCATTCTGGTGCACCGCGACTAGCCCATGGTCCACCGCAGCTCATTCTGGTGCACAGCAGCTAGCTCATGGTGCAGCAAAGCTCATTCTGGTGCACCGCGGTTAGCCCATGGTGCACCACGGCTCATTCTGGTCCACCGCGACTAGCTCATGGTCCACCACAGCTCATTCTGGTGCTTCGCGGCTAGCCCACGGTGCACCACGGCTCATTCTGGTGCACCGCGACTAGCCCGTGGTCCACCACAGCTCATTATGGTGCATCGTGGCTAGCCCATGATCTACCGCGGCTCATTCTGGTGCACCGGGGCTAGCCCATGGTGCACCACGGCTCATTCTGGTGCACCGCGGCTAGCCCATGGTGCACCACGGCTCATTCTGGTGCACCACGGCTCATTCTGGTGCACCGCGACCAGCCCATGGTCCACCACGGCTCATTCTGGTGCACCGCGGCTAGCCCATGGTGCACCACGGCTCATTCTGGTGCAGCGCGACTAGCCCATGGTCCACCACGGCTCATTGTGGTGCACCGCGACTAGCCCATGGTCCACCACGGCTCATTGTGGTGCACCGCGGCTAGCCCATGGTGCACCAATGCTCATTCTGGTGCCACGCGGCTAGCCCAGGGTCCACCACGGCTCATTCTGGTGCACGGCGGCTAGCCCATGTTGCACCACGGTTGATTCTAGTGCATCGCGACTAGCCCATGGTCCACCACGGCTCATTGTGGTGCACCGCGGCTAGCCCATGGTGCACCACCGCGGCTAGCCCATGGGGCACCACGGCTCATTCTGGTGTCGCGCGACTAGCCCATGGTGCACCACGGCTCATTCTGGTCCCTTGCGGCTAGCCCATGGTGCACCACGGCTAGCCCATGGTCCACCACGGCTCATTCTGGTGCACCGCGGCTAGCCCATGGTGCACCACGGCTCATTCTGGTGCACCGCGGCTAGCCCATGGTGCACCACTACTCATTTTGGTGCACCACGGTTGATTCTGGTGCATCGCGACTAGCCCATGGTCCACCACGGCTCATTGTGGTGCACCGCGGCTAGCCCATGGTGCACCACGGCTCATTCTGGTGCACCGCGACTAGCCCATGGTGCACCACGGCTCATTCTGGTGCAGCGCGACTAGCCCACGGTGCACCACGACTCATTTCGGTGCACCACGGCTCAGTCTGGTTCACCGCGACTAGCCCATGGTGCACCACGGCTCATTCGAGTGCACCACGGCTCATTCTGGTTCACTACGGCTAGCCTATGGTTCACCTCCGCTCATTCGGGTGCACCACTGCTCATTCTGGTGCACCGCGGCTAGCCCATGGTGCCCATGGTCCACCGCGACTAGCTCATGGTCCACCACAGCTCATTCTGGTGCACCACGGCTAGCCCATGATCCACCACGGCTAGCCCATGATCCACCACGGCTCATTCTTGTGCACCACGGCTAGCCCATGGTCCACAACGGTCATTCTGGTGCACCACGGCTCATTCTGGTGCACCACGGCTCATTCTGGTGCACCGCGGCGAGCCCATTGTGGTGCACCACGGTTGATTCTGGTGCATCGCGACTAGCCCCATGGTCCACCACGACTCATTGTGGTGCACCGCGGCTAGCCCATGGTGCACCACGGCTCATTCTGGTGCAGCGCGACTAGCCCATGGTGCACCACGGCTCATTCTGGTCCCTCGCGACTAGCCCACGGTGCACCACGGCTCATTCTGGTGCACCGCGGCTCATTCTGGTTCACCGCAACTAGCCCATGGTGCACCACGGCTCATTCGAGTGCACCACGGCTCATTCTGGTTCACTACGGCTAGCCTATGGTTCACCTCCGCTCATTCGGGTGCACCACTGCTCATTCTGGTGCACCGCGGCTAGCCCATGGTGCACCACGGCTCATTCTGGACCACCGCGACTAGCCCATGGTCCACCACAGCTCATTCTGGTGCACCACGGCTAGCCCATGATCAACCACGACTCATTCTGGTGCACCACGTCTAGCCCATGGTCCACCACGGTTCATTCTGGTGCACCGCGGCTTGCCCAGGGTGCACCACGGCTCATTCTGGTGCACCGTGGCTCATTCTGGTGCACCGCGGCTAGCCCATGCTCCACCACGGCTCATTCTGGTGCACCGCGGCTAGCCCATGCTCCACCACGGCTCATTCTTGTGCACCACAGCTAGACCATGGTCCACCACGGTCATTCTTGTGCACCGCGACTAGCCCATGGTCCACCACGGCTCATTCTGGTGCATCGCGGCTAGCCCATGATCTACCGCGGCTCATTCTGGGGCACCGGGGCTAGCCCATGGTGCGCCACGTCTCATTCTGGGGCACCGCGGCTAGCCCAGGGTTCACCACGGCTCATTCTGGTGCACCGCGGCTAGCCCATGGTGCACCACTCATTCTGGTGCACCGCGACTAGGTGCACCCTCATTGGTGCACCACGGCTAGCACCATGGTGCACCCGCTCATTCTGGTGCTAGCCCATGGTGCACCACTACTCATTTTGGTGCACCACGGTTGATTCTGGTGCATCGCGACTAGCCCATGGTCCACCACGGCTCATTGTGGTGCACCACGGCTCATTCTGGTCCTTCTCGGCTAGCCCACGGTGCACCACGACTCATTGTGGTGCACCACGGCTCATTCTGGTGCACCGCGACTAGCCAATGGTGCACCACGGCTCATTCTGGTGCACCACGGCTCATTCTGGTCATTCGCGGCTAGCCTACGGTGCACCACGACTCATTCAGGTGCACCACGGCTCATTCTGGTTCACCGCGGCTAGCCCATGGTGCACCACGGCTCATTCTGGTCCCTTGCGGCTAGCCCATGGTGCACCACGGCTAGCCCATGGTCCACCACGTCTCATTCTGGTGCACCACGGCTAGCCCATGGTCCACCACGGTTCATTCTGGTGCACCGCGGCTTGCCCAGGGTGCACCACGGCTCATTCTGGTGCACCGTGGCTCATTCACCGCGGCTACCCCCTGGTGCACCACGGCTCATTCTGGTGCACCGCGGCTAGCCCATGGTGCACCACGGCTCATTCTGGTGCACTGCGGCTAGCCCATGGTGCACCACGGCTCATTCTGGTGCACCGCGGCTAGCCCAGGGTCCACCACGGCTCATTCTGGTGCACCGCGGCTAGCCCATGGTGCACCACGGCTCATTCTGGTGCACCGCGGCTAGCCCATGGTGCACCACGGCTCATTCTGGTCCCTCGCGGCTAGCCCACGGGGCACCACGGCTCATTATCGTTCACCACGGCTAGCCCATGGTGCACGGCTTCTGGTGCACCGGCTAGCCCATGGTGCTGCTAGTTCTGGTGCACCACAGCTAGCCCATGATCCACCACGACTCATTCTGCTGCACCACGGCTAGCCCATGGTCCACCACAGTTGATTCTGGTGCACCGCGGCTAGCCCATGGTGCACCACGGCTCATTCTGGTGCACCACGGCTAGCCCATGATCCAACACGGCTCATTCTTGTGCACCACGGCTAGACCATGGTCCACCACGGCTCATTCTGGTGCACCGCGGCTAGCCCATGGTGCACCACTACTCATTTTGGTTCACCACGGTTGATTCTGGTGCACCGCGGCTAGCCCAGGGTCCACCACGACTCATTCTGGTGCACCGCGGCTAGCCCATGGTGCACCAGCCCATGGTGCACCACGGCTCATTTTGGTGCACCGCGGCTAGCCCATGGTGCACCACGGCTCATTCTGGTGCACCGCGACTAGCCCATGGTGCACCACGGCTCATCCTGGTCCCTCGCGGCTAGCCCACGGTGCACCACGACTCATTTCGGTGCACCACGGCTCATTCTGGTGCATCGCGACTAGCCCATGGTGCACCACGGCTCATTCTGGTGCACCGCGGCTAGCCCAGGGTTCACCACGGCTCATTCTGGTGCACCGCGGCTAGCCCATGGTGCACAACGGTTGATTCTGGTGCATCGCGACTAGCCCATGGTGCACCGCGACTAGCCCATGGTCCACCACAGCTCATTCTGGTGCACCACGGCTAGCCCATGATCAACCACGACTCATTCTGGTGAACCACGTCTAGCCCATGGTCCACCACGGTTCATTCTGGTGCACCGCGGCTTGCCCAGAGTGCACCACGGCTCATTCTGGCGCACCGTGGCTCATTCTGGTGCACCACGGCTCATGCTGGTGCATCGCGACTAGCCCATGGTCCACCACGGCTCATTCTGGTCCCTCGCGGCTAGCCCATGGTGCACCACGGCTCATTCTGGTGCACCACAGCTAGACCATGGTCCACCACGGCTCATTCTGGTGCACCGCTGCTCGCCCATGGTCCACCACAGCTCATTCTGGTGCACCGCGGCTCGCCCATGGTCCACCACAGCTCATTCTGGTGCATCGCGGCTAGCCCATGCTCTACCGCGGCTCATTCTGGTGCACCGCGGCTAGCCCAGGGTGCACCACGGCTCATTCTGGTGCACCGCGGCTAGCCCATGGTGCACCACGGTTGATTCTGGTGCATCGCGACTAGCCCATGGTCCACCACGGCTCATTGTGGTGCACCGCGGCTAGCCCATGGTGCACCACTACTCATTTTGGTGCACCACGGTTGATTCTGGTGCATCGCGACTAGCCCATGGTCCACCACGGCTCATTGTGGTGCACCACGACTCCTTCTGGTCCTTCTCGGCTAGCCCACGGTGCACCACGACTCATTTCGGTGCTCCACGGCTCATCCTGGTCCCTCGCGGCTAGCCCACGGTGCACCACGACTCATTTCGGTGCACCACGGCTTATTCTGGTGCACCGCGACTAGCCCATGGTCCACCACAGCTCACCACGGCTCATTCTGGTCCTTCGTGGCTAGCCCACGGTGCACCACGGCTCATTCTGGTGCACCACGGCTAGCCCATGGTGCACCACAGCTCATTCTGGTGCACCACGGCTAGCCCATGCTCCACCACGGCTCATTCTGGTCCACCACGGCTAGCCCATGGTCCACCACGGTTCATTCTGGTGCACCGCTGCTAGCCCATTCTTGTGCACCACAGCTAGCCCATGGTCAACCACCACTCATTCCGGTTCACCGCGGCTAGCCCATGGTGCACCACAGCTCATTCTGGTGCACCACGGCTAGCCCATGGTCCACCACGGCTCATTCTGGTGCACCGCGGCTAGCCCATGGTCCACCACGGCTCATTCTGGTGCACCGCGGCTAGCCCATGGTGCACCTCGGCTCATTCTGGTGCACCGCGGCTAGCCCAGGGTGCACCACGGCTCATTCTGGTGCACCACGGCTCATTCTGGTGCACCGCGGCTAGCCCATGGTGCACCACGGCTCATTCTGGTGCACCGCGACTACCGCATGGTCCACCACGGCTCATTCTGGTGCACCGCGGCTAGCCCATGGTGCACCACGGCTCATTCTGGTGCACCGCGGCTAGCCCATGGTGCACCACGGCTCATTGTGGTGCACCACGGCTAGCCCATGCTCCACCACGGTTCACGGCTCATTCTGGTGCATCGCGACTAGCCCATGGTGCACCACGGCTCATTCTGGTGCACCGCGGCTAGCCCATGGTGCACCACGGCTCATTCTGGTGCATCACGACTAGCCCATGGTGCACCCCGGCTCATTCTGGTGCACCGCGACTAGCCCATGGGGCACCACGGTGCACCACGGCTCATTCTGGGGCACCGCGGCTAGCCCATGGTGCACCACGGCTCATTCTGGTGCACCACGGCTAGCCCATGGTCCACCACAGTTGATTCTGGTGCACCGCGGCTAGCCCAGGGTGCACCACGGCTCATTCTGGTGCACCGCGACTAGCCCATGGTCCACCACGGCTCATTCTGGTGCACCGCGGCTAGCCCATGGTGCACCACGGCTCATTGTGGTGCACCACGTTGCTCATTCTGGTGCATCGCGGCTAGCCCATGGTCCACCACGGCTCATTGTGGTGCACCGCGGCTAGCCCATGGTGCACCACGGCTCATTCTAGTGCACCACGGCTCATTCTGGTTCATCGCGACTAGCCCATGGTCCACCACGATCATTCTGGTGCACCGCGGCTAGCCCATTGTCCACCACAGCTCATTCGGGTGCGCCACGGCTAGCCCATGATCCACCACGACTCATTCTGCTGCACCACGGCTAGCCCATGGTCCACCACGGCTCATTCTGGTGCACCGCGACTAGCCCATGGTCCACCACGGCTCATTCGGGTGCACCACGGCTAGCCCATTGTGCACCGCGGCTCATTCTGGTGCACCACGACTAGCCCATGGTCCACCGCGGCTCATTCTGGTGCACTGCATCTAGCTCATGGTGCACCACGGCTCATTCTGGTGCCCCATGGTGCACCACGGCTCATTCTGGTGCACCGCGGCTAGCCCATGGTGCACCACGGCTCATTCTGGTCCCTCGCGGCTAGCCCATGGTGCACCACGGCTCATTCTGGTGCACCACGGCTAGCCCATTCTGGTGCACCGCGGCTAGCCCATGGTCCACCACGGCTCATTGTGGTGCACCGCGGCTAGCCCATGGTGCACCACTACTCATTTTGGTGCACCACGGTTGATTCTGGTGCATCGCGACTAGCCCATGGTCCACCATGGGCTAGCCCATGGGCTAGCCAGGGTGCACCTCGGCTCATTCTGGTGCACCGCGGCTAGCCCAAGGTGCACCACGGCTCATTCTGGTCCTTCGCGGCTAGCCCACGGTGCACCACGACTCATTTCGGTGCACCACGGCTCATTCTGGTGCACCGCGGCTAGCCCATGGTGCACCACGGCTCATTCGAGTGCACCACGGCTCATTCTGGTGCACTACGGCTAGCCTATGGTTCACCTCCGCTCATTCTGGTGCACCACTGCTCATTCTGGTGCACCGCGGCTAGCCCATGGTGCACCGCACTGGTGCACCGCGACTAGCCCATGGTGCACCACGGCTCATTCTGGTGCACCGCGACTAGCCCATGGTCCACCACGGCTCATTGTGGTGCACCGCGGCTAGCCCATGGTGCACCACTACTCATTCTGGTGCACCACGGCTAGCCCATGGTCCACCACGGTTCATTATGGTGCACCGCGGCTTGCCCAGGGTGCACCACGGCTCATTCTCTGGTGCACCACGGCTCATTCTGGTGCACCGCGGCTAGCCCATGGTCCACCGCGGCTCATTCTGGTGCACCGCGGCTAGCCCATGGTGCACCACGGCTCATTCTGGTGCACCACGGCTCATTCTGGTGCACCATGGCTCATTCTGGTGCACCCCGGCTAGCCCATGGTGCATCACGGCTCATTCTGGTGCACCGCGGCTAGTCCATGGTCCACCACGGCTCATTCTGGTGCACCATGACTTATTCTGGTGCACCGCGGCCAGCCCATGGTGCACCACGGCTCATTCTGGTGCACCGCGGCTCGCCCATAGTGCACCACCGCTCATGGTGCACCGCGGCTAGCCCATCGTGCACCACGGCTCATTCTGGTGCACCGCGGCTAGCCCATGGTCCACCACGGCTCATTCTGGTGCACCGCGGCTAGCCCATGGTGCACCACGGTTGATTCTGGTGCATCGCGACTAGCCCATGGTCCACCACGGCTCATTGTGGTGCACCGCGGCTAGCCCATGGTGCACCATGGTTGATTCTGGTGCATCGCGGCTAGCCCATGGTCCACCACGACTCATTGTGGTGTACGCGGCTAGCCCATGGTGCACCACGGCTAATTCTGGTGCACCGTGGCTCATTCTGGTGCACCGCGGCTAGCCCATGGTGCACCACGGCTCATTCTGGTGCACCACGGCTAGCCCATGGTGCACCACGGCTCATTCTGGTGCACCGCGGCTCATTCTGGTCCTTCACGGCTCATTGTGGTGCACCACGGCTAGCCCATGGTCCACAACGACTCATTCTGGTCCACCACGGCTCATTGTGGTGCACCGCGGCTAGCCCATGGTGCACCACTACTCATTTTGGTGCACCACGGTTGATTCTGGTGCATCGCGACTAGCCCATGGTCCACCACGACTCATTGTGGTGCACCGCGGCTAGCCCATGGTGCACCACGGCTCATTCTGGTGCAGCGCGACTAGCCCATGGTGCACCACGGCTCATTCTGGTCCCTCGCGGCTAGCCCACGGTGCACCACGGCTCATTCTGGTCCCTCGCGGCTAGCCCACGGTGCACCACGGCTCATTTCGAGTGCACCACGGCTCATTCTGGTGCACTACGGCTAGCCTATGGTTCACCTCCGCTCATTCGGGTGCACCACTGCTCATTCTGGTGCACCGCGGCTAGCCCATGGTGCACCACGGCTCATTGGGGTGCACCGCGACTAGCCCATGGTCCACCACAGCTCATTCTGGTGCACCACGGCTAGCCCATGATCCACCACGACTCATTCTGGTGCACCGCGGCTAGCCCATGGTCCACCACGGCTCATTCTGGTGCAACGCGACTAGCCCATGGTCCACCACGGCTCTTTGTGGTGCACCGCGGCTAGCCCATGGTGCACCACTACTCATTTTGGTGCACCACGGTTGATTCTGGTGCATCGCGACTAGCCCATGGTCCACCACGACTCATGGTGGTGCACCGCGGCTAGCCCATGGTGCACCACGGCTCATTCTGGTGCAGCGCGACTAGCCCATGGTGCACCACGGCTCATTCTGGTCCCTCGCGACTAGCCCACGGTGCACCACGACTCATTTCGGTGCACCACGGCTCATTCTGGTTCACCGCGACTAGCCCATGGTGCACCACGGCTCATTCGAGTGCACCACGGCTCATTCTGGTTCACTACGGCTAGCCTATGGTTCACCTCCGCTCATTCGGGTGCACCACTGCTCATTCTGGTGCACCGCGGCTAGGCCCATGGTGCACCACGGCTCATTCTGGTCCACCGCGACTAGCCCATGGTCCACCACAGCTCATTCTGGTGCACCACGGCTAGCCCATGATCAACCACGACTCATTCTGGTGCACCACGTCTAGCCCATGGTCCACCACGGTTCATTCTGGTGCACCGCGGCTTGCCCAGAGTGCACCAGAGTGCACCACGGCTCATTCTGGTGCACCGCGGCTAGCCTATGGTGCACCACGGCTCATTCTGGTGCACCGCGGCTAGCCCATGGTCCACCACGGCTCATTCTGGTGCACCGCGGCTAGCCCATGCTCCACCACGGCTCATTCTTGTGCACCACAGCTAGACCATGGTCCACCACGGTCATTCTTGTGCACCGCTGCTCGCCCATGGTCCACCACAGCTCATTCTGGTGCATCGCGGCTAGCCCATGATCTACCGCGGCTCATTCTGGGCACCGGGGCTAGCCCATGGTGCGCCACGACTCATTCTGGTGCACCGCGGCTAGCCCAGGGTTCACCACGGCTCATTCTGGTGCACCGCGGCTAGCCCATGGTGCACCACGGTTGATTCTGGTGCATCGCGACTAGCCCATGGTCCACCACGGCTCATTGTGGTGCACCGCGGCTAGCCCATGGTGCACCACTACTCATTTTGGTGCACCACGGTTGATTCTGGTGCATCGCGACTAGCCCATGGTCCACCACGGCTCATTGTGGTGCACCACGGCTCATTCTGGTCCTTCTCGGCTAGCCCACGGTGCACCACGACTCATTTCGGTGCACCACGGCTCATTCTGGTTCACCGCGGCTAGCCCATGGTGCACCACAGCTCACTCGAGTGCACCACAGCTCATTCTGGTTCACTACGGCTAGCCTATGGTTCACCGCTCATTCGGGTGCACCACGGCTCATTCTGGTTCACCGTGGCTAGCCCATGGTGCACGACGGCTCATTCTGGTGCATCGCGACTAGCCCATGGTGCACCACGGCTCATTCTGGTGCACCACGGCTAGCCCATGATCCACAACGACTCATTCTGGTCCACCACGGCTAGCCCATGGTCCACCACGGTTCATTCTGGTGCACCGCTGCTAGCCCATTCTTGTGCACCACAGCTAGCCCATGGTCAACCACCACTCATTCCGGTGCACCGCGACTTATTCTGATTCAGCACGGCTAGCCCATGATCTACGCGGCTTATTCTGGTGCACCAGGGCTAGCCCAGGGTCCACCACGGCTCATTCTGGTGCACCGCGGCTAGCCCATGGTGCACCACGGTTGATTCTGGTGCATCGTGGCTAGCCCATGATCTACCCCGGCTCATTCTGGTGCACCGCGACTAGCCCATGGTCCACCACAGCTCATTCTGGTGCACCACGGCTAGCCCATGATCAACCACGACTCATTCTGGTGAACCACGTCTAGCCCATGGTGCACCACGACTCATTTCGGTGCACCACGGCTCATTCTGGTGCACCGCGGCTAGCCCATGGTCCACCACGGCTCATTCTGGTGCACCGCGGCTAGCCCATGGTGCACCACGGCTCATTCTGGTGCACCACGGCTCTTCCTGGTCATTCTCGGCTTGGTGCACCACGATGCCTCATTTCTGGTGCACCACGGCTCATTCTGGTGCACCGCGGCTAGCCCATGGTGCACCACGGCTCATTCTGGTGCAGCGCGACTAGCCCATGGTGCACCACAGCTCATTCTGGTCCCTCGCGGCTAGCCCATGGTGCACCACGGCTCAGTCTGGTCCACCGCGCCCTGGTCCACCACAGCTCATTCTGGTGCACCACGGCTAGCCCATGATCAATCACGACTCATTCTGGTTTACCACGGCTAGCCCATGGTGCACCACGGCTCATTCTGGTGCACCGCGGCTAGCCCATGGTGCACAACGATTGATTCTGGTGCACCGCGGCTAGCCCATGCTCCACCACGGCTCATTCTGGTGCACCGCGGCTAGCCCATGGTGCACCGCGGCTCATTCTGGTGCACCGCGGCTAGCCCATGGTGCACCACGGCTCATTCTGGTGCACCGCGGCTAGCCCATGGTGCACCACGGTTGATTCTGGTGCACCGCGACTAGCCCATGGTCCACCACGGCTCATTGTGGTGCACCGCGGCTAGCCCATGGTGCACCACTACTCATTTTGGTGCACCACGGTTGATTCTGGTGCATCGCGACTAGCCCATGGTCCACCACGGCTCATTGTGGTGCACCACGGCTCATTCTGGTCCTTCTCGGCTAGCCCACGGTGCACCACGACTCATTTCGGTGCACCACGACTCATTTCGGTGCACCACGGCTCATTCTGGTGCACCGCGGCTAGCCCATGGTGCACCACGGCTCATTCTGGTGCACCGCGACTAGCCCATGGTCCACCACGGCTAGCCCATGGTGCACCACGGCTCATTCTGGTGCACCGCGGCTAGCCCATGGTCCACCACAGCTCATTCTGGTGCGCCACGGCTAGCCCATGATCCACCACGACTCATTCTGCTGCACCACGGCTAGCCCATGGTCCACCACAGTTTATTCTAGTGCACCGCGGCTAGCCCAGGGTGCACCACGGCTCATTCTGGTGCACCACGGCTAGCCCATAGTGCACCACAACTCATTCTGGTGCACCACGGCTAGCCCATGGTTCACAACAGCTCATTATGGTGCACCGCGACTAGCCCATGGTCCATCAGGGCTCATTCTGGTGCACCACGGCTAGCCCATGGTCCACCACGGCTCATTCTGGTGCACCGCGGCTAGCCCATGGTCCACCACGGCTCATTCTGGGCTCATTCTGGTGCACCGCGGCTAGCCCAGGGTGCACCACGGCTCATTCTGGTGCACCGCGGCTAGCCCATGGTGCACCACGGCTCATTCTGGTGCACCGCGGCTAGCCCATGGTGCACCACGGCTCATTCTGGTGCACCACGGCTAGCCCATGGTCCACCACGGCTCATTCTGGTTCACCGCGGCTAGCCCATGGTGCACCACGGCTCATTCTGGTGCATCGCGACTAGCCCATGGTGCACCACGGCTCATTCTGGTGCACCATGACTCATTCAAGTGCACCACGGCTCATTCTGGTGCACCGCGGCTAGCCCATGGTGCACCACGGCTGATTCGAGTGCACCACGGCTCATTCTGGTGCACTACGGCTAGCCTATGGTTCACCTCCGCTCATTCGGGTGCACCACTGCTCATTCTGGTGCACCGCGGCTAGCCCATGGTGCACCACGGCTCATTCTGGTGCACCGCGGCTAGCCCATGGTCCACCACGGTTTATTCTGGTGCACCGCGGCTAGCCCTGGGTGCACCACGGCTCATTCTGGTGCACCGCGGCTAGCCCATGGTGCACCACGGCTCATTCTGGTGCACCGCGGCTAGCCCATGGTGCACCACGGCTCATTCTGGTGCACCGCGGCTAGCCCATGGTGCACCACGGCTCATTCTGGTGCACCACGGCTAGCCCATGGTCCCCCACGGCTCATTCTGGTGCACCGCGGCTAGCCCATGGTGCACCACGGCTCATTCTGGTGCACCACGGCTCATTCTGGTGCACCACGGCTCATGCTGGTGCACCGCGGCAAGCCCATGGTGCACCACGGCTCATTCTGGTGCACCGCGGCTAGCCCATGGTGCACCACGGCTCATTCTGGTCCACCACGGCTAGCCCATGGTCCACCACGGCTCATTCTGGTGCACCGCGACTAGCCCATGGTCCACCACAGCTCATTCTGGTTCACCGCGGCTAGCCCATGGTGCACCACAGCTCACTCGAGTGCACCACAGCTCATTCTTGTGCACCACGGCTAGCCCATGATCCACAACGACTCATTCTGGTCCACCGCGACTTATTCTGATTCAGCACGGCTAGCCCATGGTCCACCACGGCTCATTCTGGTGCACCGCGACTAGCCCATGGTCCACCACAGCTCATTCTGGTGCACCAATGCTCATTCTGGTGCACCGCGGCTAGCCCAGGGTCCACCACGGCTCATTCTGGGCTCATTTTGGTGCACCGCGGCTAGCCCAGGATCCACCACGGCTCATTCTGGTGCACTGCGACTAGCCCATGGTCCACCACGGCTCATTGTGGTGCACCGCGGCTAGCCCATGGTGCACCACTACTCATTTTGGTGCACCACGGTTGATTCTGGTGCATCGCGACTAGCCCATGGTCCACCACGGCTCATTCGGGTGCACCGCGGCTAGCCCATGGTGCACCGCTGCTCATTCTGGTGCACCGCGACTAGCCCTGGTCCACCGCAGCTCATTCTGGTGTAGAGCGACTAGCCCATGGTCCACCATGGCTCATTCTGGTGCACCGCGACTAGCCCATGGTCCACCACCGCTCATTCGGGTGCACCGCGGCTAGCCCATGGTGCACCACCGCTCATTCGGGTGCACCACGGCTCATTCTGGTGCACCGCGGCTAGCCCATGGTCCACCACAGCTCATTCTGGTGCACCACGGCTAGCCCATGATCCACCACGACTCATTCTGGTGCACCACGGCTAGCCCATGGTCCACCATGGTTGATTCTGGTGCACCGCGGCTAGCCCAGGGTACACCACGGCTCATTCTGGTGTACCGTGGCTCATTCTGGTGCACCGCGGCTAGCCCATGGTGCACCACGGCTCATTCTGGTGCATCGCGACTAGCCCATGGTGCACCACGGCTCATTCTGGTGCAGCGCGGCTATTCTTGTGCACCACGGCTAGCCCCTGGTCCACCACGGTCATTCTGGTGCACCGCGGCTAGCCCATGGTGCACCACGGCTCATCTGGTGCGCGGCTAGCCCATGGTGCACCGCGGCTAGCCCATGGTGCACCACGACTCATTCTGGTGCACCACGGCTAGCCCATGGTCCACCACGGTTCATTCTGGTGCACCGCGGCTTGCCCAGGGTGCACCACGGCTCATTTTGGCGCACCGCGGCTAGCCCATGGTGCACCACTACTCATTTTGGTGAACCACGGTTGATTCTGGTGCATCGCGACTAGCCCATGGTCCACCACGACTCATTGTGGTGCACCGCGGCTAGCCCATGGTGCACCACGGCTCATTCTGGTGCAGCGCGACTAGCCCATGGTGCACCACGGCTTATTCTGGTCCCTCGCGACTAGCCCACGGTGCACCACGATTTATTTCGGTGCACCACGACTCATTCTGGTTCACCGCGACTAGCCCATGGTGCACCACGGCTCATTCGAGTGCACCACGGCTCATTCTGGTTCACTACGGCTAGCCTATGGTTCACCTCCGCTCATTCGGGTGCACCACTGCTCATTCTGGTGCACCGCGGCTAGCCCATGGTGCACCACGGCTCATTCTGGTCCACCGCGACTAGCCCATGGTCCACCACAGCTCATTCTGGTGCACCACGGCTAGCCCATGATCAACCACGACTCATTCTGGTGCACCACGTCTAGCCCATGGTCCACCACGGCTCATTGTGGTGCACCGCGGCTAGCCCATGGTGCACCACTACTCATTTTGGTGCACCACGGTTGATTCTGGTGCATCGCGGCTAGCCCATGGTCCACCACGGCTCATTCTGGTGCACCGCGACTAGCCCATGGTCCACCACGGCTCATTCTGGTGCATCGCGACTAGCCCATGGTGCACCACGGCTCATTCTGGTGCAGCGCGACTTGCCCATGGTGCACCACGGCTCATTCTGGGCCTTCGCAGCTAGCCCACGGTGCACCACGACTCATTCAGGTGCACCACGGCTCATTCTGGTTCACCGCGGCAGGTGCACCACGGCTCATTCTGGTTCACCGCGGCTAGCCCATGGTGCACCACGGCTCATTCTGGTGCACCGCGGCTAGCCCATGGTGCACCACGGCTCATTCTGGTGCACTACGGCTAGCCTATGGTTCACCTCCGCTCATTCGGGTGCACCACTGCTCATTCTGGTGCACCGCGGCTAGCCCATTGTCCACCACAGCTCATTCTGGTGCACCACGGCTAGCCCATGATCAACCACGACTCATTCTGGTGCACCACGTCTAGCCCATGGTCCACCACGGTTCATTCTGGTGCACCGCGGCTTGCCCAGAGTGCACCACGGCTCATTCTGGTGCACCGTGGCTCATTCTGGTGCACCGCGGCTAGCCCATGCTCCACCACGGCTCATTCTGGTGCACCGCGGCTAGCCCATGCTCCACCACGGCTCATTCTTGTGCACCACAGCTAGACCATGGTCCACCACGGTCATTCTTGTGCACCGCTGCTCGCCCATGGTCCACCACAGCTCATTCTGGTGCACCGCGGCTAGCCCATGGTCCACCGCGGCTCATTCTGGTGCACCGCGGCTAGCCCTTGGTGCACCACGGCTCATTCTGGTGCACCGCGGCTAGCCCAGGGTGCACCACTACTCAGCCCAGGGTGCACCACGGTTGATTCTGGTGCATCGCGACTAGCCCATGGTCCACCACGGCTCATTGTGGTGCACCGCGGCTAGCCCATGGTGCACCACTACTCATTTTGGTGCACCACGGTTGATTCTGGTGCATCGCGACTAGCCCATGGTCCACCACGGCTCATGGTGGTGCACCACGGCTCATTCTGGTCCTTCTCGGCTAGCCCACGGTGCACCACGACTCATTTCGGTGCACCACGGCTCATTCTGGTTCACCGCGGCTAGCCCATGGTGCACCACAGCTCACTCGAGTGCACCACAGCTCATTCTGGTTCACTACGGCTAGCCTATGGTTCACCTACGCTCATTCTGGTGCACCGCGGGTAGCCCATGGTTCACCACGGCTCATTCTGGTCCACCACAGCTCATTCTGGTGCACCACGGCTAGCCCATGATCCACAACGACTCATTCTGGTCCACCACGGCTAGCCCATGGTCCACCACGGTTCATTCTGGTGCACCGCTGCTAGCCCATTCTTGTGCACCACAGCTAGCTCATGGTCCACCACCACTCTTTCCGGTGCACCGCGACTTATTCTGATTCAGCACGGCTAGCCC
>NW_026899840.1:0-98187 GCF_033153095.1 Gastrolobium bilobum
TGGCTTGACGTGACTCCAGAGCAGCAGTATCTGTGGCTAGCTCCCACACCTATTATCTACTTCCACACAGTTGAGGCATGTCAACCGGATAGGTGCATGCGACAGTTTGGTCTTAATCAACCCATCCCAGAAAAATCTAGAAAATTGAGAGGAATACATGATCATACTCTACGGGGGAAGGTTGAAGAGAACTGGAGACGTAAGCTCAGGGCTCACATTGATCGATGGAATACTAGGATTCAGCATATTGTACTGCCACCTCCATTATATGGTTTGATGTCACCTAATCATGAGTACATGGAGTGGTTCAGAGAGAGGGGAAAGCGCTACATATCACGGAGGGCAGCAAAGATAGGGCGCATGGTGAGTTTTGTACTTATTTTACATTTGTTTCAAATTACAACTAACATTTTTTCGTAATATGCAGATTGACGGTCTTGAAATGCTGTATCATGCAACAACGGCGGAGGAGTTTCCTCGATTTGGACTACAGTATATCCACGAGGAGATAGGCCGAATTATTGGGATGTTTCGTGAGAGTTCACGAGTTGATGAGCCTGGACCTGAGGCACCCCCCGTGCAGACTCAGCCTGATCCTCAGTTGATCGTGGATGTTCCTCGTAATAGACGGGAGGGACGGGGATTAGGACGTACACGTGAGAGAGTTGCTGCTGAGCCTGTCCCGATTATAGCACCTAGACCAGTGGTCGAGACTCAGGGATGGTTTAGACCTCCAGCATTTGGTCCTACTTACGGGTCACAGCCGATTTATCATCACGGATCGCAGTATGCGGCAGGTCCTAGTCAGGCGGCGTCTGAGCACCCTTACATGAGCGGGCAGGAGCCAGTTTTCCAGGCTAGTCCGATGGCTATGGCAGGAGCGGATCCGGCATCCTCACAGCCTGATTTCCAGCCCTATTCACAGGGACTTGATGCCGATTACCCCTTTTGGTCTGCAGAGGACACGATGGAGTTGTATCGCTCTGTAGGCCTTGTTGCAGAGAGCCATGACAGTGGGGAGACTCTAGCCACGGATTCTCACAGTCAGGGACACACCCCTTTTGATGTGCCGGGCAGCAGTGCAGGACCATCAGATGATTTCATCCGTGCGGCGATGGATGACTTCCACACTCCACCTCCACAGGACCATCAGGGTGACCCAGTCTGGGACAGACGTATACTACCAGATAGGGATGCACGACATAGGCCATGGCCACCGTGGTCCTAGTTTCATTGACATTTTGTTTATTCATTATGTTGTGGACTGTTTCATATTGTTATTATTTTGTTCTTTTGTATATGTCATATGAGTGTAGCATGTTGTTATATTGTGGACGCTACATTATTATATTATTTGGACTATTCACTATGTTTTGGTTATCGTTCTTTGCGGATTTATATTACGGTAACTAACAGCATCAGCTAATTAATAATTCAAGCTTAAAAACATACATAAACGGAAAGTAAAAAGTCCAACATAACGGACATTACAATTCATGCAATAACATAACCAACAGCAACAATATGAACATAATATGCAAATCATTCGTTTCTCCCACGACTTGGACATCGCCAACGATTATGGCCGCGTTCCTTGCAAAGTCCACACCTGATACGGCTCTGGCTTGTCTCAACTTCATCCATCTCGTTGCGGATGCGAGTTGACTTTGGACGACCTTTTGCACGCAACATAGTACAATCAGGAATAATCTTTGCACCACTAATTTCAGGTATTGCTTCCTCGTTTCCGATTGGCTCCCACGGAAAAGAATAAGCCTCGACCAAGTTATTTATCAAGAAGACGTCGTCAACGTAAGTGAACGCACTCTGCCTAACACTTAACGCAGCAGCAACATCGTGACTACATGGATACTTAAAGGCCTTAAACTTTCCACACTGACAGTATCTCTGTGGGAGGTTGACAGAATATGAACGTTCCCAACCTGCGTCAACCTCGAATACAGTATGTTCAACATTGTATGCACGAACGTGGTGGCCTGTTGCATCTACCTGGTTCTTCTTGACCAATTCAACAACATGTTTGGAGTGATGATGAGCTGATTGAAGTTGTGCAAGAGCATTTGTTCCTCTCTCAACAAAATATGCAACCAATCTGCTATATGTATGCTTAACCAATGTTGTTATAGGCATATTTCTGGCCCCCTTCAAAACCCTATTGACAGATTCAGCCAAATTTGTTGTCATATGACCGTACCTCCGTCCTTCAATATCGTAGGCACGCGACCACTTTTCCTTAGGAATCGCATCTATCCACTCAGCAATTTGAGGACTACTTTCACGGAAACTCGCAAGATTCCTTTCAAAATCAACCATTGCTGGAGTATAACCTGCACAAATTGGACATAAACGAATTAAACATAAATTGACAGTCATAATGGAAAGAAATAATTAAGCATTCAGTCAATGAGTATACCTAAATTCTTTAACATCCGCTTCAAATCTTCATTTCGAAACTTTTGATTGAAGTTGCTTGCAATATGACGAATACAGAATACGTGATACGCATTTGGCGGCTGCCAAGTAGGGTTATTTTCCACAGCAGATATTATGCTTCGATGCCGATCGGATATTAAACATATGTTTGACATCGTAGTCAAATGAGCACGAATATTAACGAGAAAATAATCCCATGCTTCCAAAGTTTCGCCTTCTACGATGGCAAATGCGATCGGTAAACATTCATTATTACCATCTTGGGTTGTGACCACCAACAACTTCCCTTTGTACTTTCCATATAAATGTGTTCCATCAATTTGGATGACGGGTTTGGCAAATTTGAACGCCTCACAACACTGTCTAAACGTCCAAAAAATGCGATGAAAAATCTTTTTTCCAGAAACTAAGCTCTGCTCGGCATAAAGATCATTAGTTTGTATATGATGAAATGAACCTGGAGAAAAGCGAAGCATGTATTCGCACCACCTTGGTAAAAAAGCATACGATTCCTCCCAATCACCGTACAGAATTGCCATCGCTTTCTGCTTCGCATACCACGCCTTTCTGTACGAAACTTGAAAGCCATATTTAGCAGTTATCCTTTCTTGCACCAAAGAGATTGACACAGATGGTTCAGACTTTATCATCCCTGCATTGAAGAGGATATCAGTGCCTCGATAACATCGAACGAATTTAATTACACATTTGTGGTCAATCACACATTTAAAATACAAAAAGGTACCTATCACGAGATCTGCAATAACGTCCGCATCAAGCTGTCTATGACCCTGGGAAATGTGCTCATTCACACATTCGTGTTTTCCACCCCATCTCGTTATTTTCCAATTTTCACGAAACACCGGTTTGATCGCCCTTACGCGCCACGGACAACCTTGATCGTACGCACAACATTTCATGGACAACTTTGCAGGCGTGCTCTCAATTACAATGGCTTCTTGATGCTCCCTAATAAGGTTGTGCTTAAGTGCCATTTGGACATCTTTTTTTGTCGCAAATTCTTGATTGACAAATAACATGTCACCCAGTTGCCACGGACCTTGTATTGAAGCCGATCCAGACACCGAACCATCAGTACATGATTCTTGTTCGCTCTGATAACTCCAATCAATGTAAGAATAATGCGGAATTCCTTCCCAAAAAGGAATAACATCTGTGTCACCTGCAATTGCGGGTTATAATTTTTTAATACGAACTTACTACTAATTCAGGCAACATTAAATCAGTTATTTATTCACGCAGTATACAAATGGGAACAATTACCTTCTTGTGGAATACCAAACGGAGCAGACGCAACGTCATTCAACTGCGGCATTTGCGCGACGACTGGTTGATGGAATATTGGAATTTCAGACGCACCCATCTCACGAGATTCATCTCCTTCTGAAGCACTAGCATCCTCCGCCAGAAGATGTTCTTCCATTGCCATATTTTCATCGTCATCTTCGTCGTGCATTTCCCAAGTCGGATCATTTTCATCTCCCTCAGAAAAGATACCAACTGGAGACGCATGAGCGGCAGGAGAAGCTGGAAGACGGGGAGAATTTAAATAAACTGACCTCACCGGTATGCGAGCATTCTCCGTTGCAACGATGTCGACATACAACTCTAGAAAATCTGTCCTTGACTGGTTGCAAAATTCTTCCATTGTCATCTCCAAGTCTTCATCGTCAAGCACTTTCAAACTAATGTATTTATCACCTTGCCACACCATTGTCGTGATCTCAGTGATACATTGGTTGTCTTGAAGACTTAACTTCTGCCGAACTCTCTGATGCAATTCGCCAATGGTTGTGTTGCGTTGGATACGTGTCGGCCTTTTTTCACCTTCGAATATGACACCTCGTCGACCTTCTACCTTCCTACCATTGTAATATAACACAACACGAACAGAATCAGGATTTGAACTCATTTTTAAATAGAATTACAACTAAAATTCAAATACTAAATTAAAGATAAAGGAATGTTGGTGGAGAAGAGAGATATGAAGAGTGAGAGAAGAGGTGTGAATTGAATGGAGGGGGTGAGGAAATATATAGAGCACACATGTGACGCCAGTTTTGGGCGTCACATGTGATGCCCCATTGGGGCGTCTCTCCCATGGATAAGACGCCCCAATGGGGCGTCACATGTGACGCCCAAAACTGGTGTCACATTGTGCAGTAGATGTGTAATTTTTTACGAAACAACATTAAATGCGTAATTATTTTATTTAAATACAATATTTTAATTTTTTTGCCTACAATTGTATAAAAGAGTTACAGTGAGTGTATTAGAAGGGAGTAGAAGGTTAAGGGAATAATATTGTAGCCATTGATATAGTCATTAAAAACGTGACGTGGCATTGTTTGGACATTCATGTCTTGCTATCCTTGTAATAAAATGACAGCTATTGTAACTGATACGATTCATTGAGAAAAAAAAAGTTTCTTGTTTGTTATTCGGTTTCTCTTCCTCTGTTAAGGGTACACTACTAAAAAAACTGGTATTAGGGACGGACAAATTCTGTCCCTAAAAGCCATAAATTCGTCCCTAAATTATTTAGAGACGGAATTTGAGACGGAACAATTTTCGTCCCTAAATCGTTCCTCGCTAATGTTTTGTGTAACATCCCGTCTAATTAAGAATTTAGTTAAATTGCAATTAGGAATGTGGTAGAGTACTTGCCTTCGGATTATATAAATGTTTGCTTTAGGACAAAGTTACATTAAATTAGGGAATTATTGGTATTACCATGGAAGGTGAGTACCTATTTTATGCATGAGAAATTCTAATTATAAGTATGGGGATAATTTAGTTATAACACATAGAAGGCATAACTCTACTTAGAATTATATGATTACTCATTAAAGGTATGCGAGTAATTTTATTACATAAAAAACCTTTAGATAACCATTGGAGGTACATAAAATAACAAGGCAAGGGTTAATTCTCAAAATAGGAGAACAATGCGACTTATATAGTTTGAACTCATTCCCATTAAGGGCCACGGCCCAAGCCCCAAATACTTTCTCCACATGATTATTTATCTTATCCCAAACAAAACCTACGTGTTAGCCTATATTTGGTCTAGAATCAACCACTTGTTCCTTTTATCCCTTCATGCGCATAAGATGGAGTAAACAATTCTGATTTCATGTCTTATCCTCCAAACCCAACTAGCCAATGAATATTGAGCATGTGTCAAACAAAATCTCCCCTCTCCTCTTGCATGTTCGGCATCTAAGCTAAGGGAAGCTTTTTGTTCTCCAAGCTGTGTCACGGCTGAATATTTTTTTTGAACAAGGAATTGATGGCTCAAATTGATTCACTCACATTTCCCTGAACCGTGAAAGAAAAAGAGAAAGCTGGTCATCATCCTCACCATCTCTCTAGGCGTGAGGTAGAGAACAAAAAGAGACAAATCGGTTGTGTCTCATTTTAACAAAGAAAAATCAGAAACACTACCCTATCCTCATCGTCCCCTAAAACCGTGACCTCCACTAGGGGCAGATTCATCTTCCAACTTTCAAGTTTCATTCCTCTTCATGGCTGGGCCGTGAGCTTTCGAACAAGGGGGAACTATCTGGTCTTTCTTTTGTTCTTGTTCGGCTGGACACCACACACAAGGAGGTAGGTCGTACATCTCATTTCTTGCCCCTTCTACTCGATTGGCCTGAAGTGTACTCTTCTTTTCGTTGCATGTTTTTGTACCAGCCGTACCAGAGCCATCCTTTCCCTTGCATGTAACTGGATTCAAACCTTTAGAATATAGGAAAAGTAATGGGGCTGCTCTCTGTTGGTTGTGGGCATTGGTGCGTATGGGAATTGGTAAGTGAGCTTCAAGTTTCTTTTCCCCTTCCTCATTGTTTCGGCTGGCATGGGACTCATGGGAGACAAATTTTTTGTTGTTGCTATTTTTACTCCCTCACTGCTCGGTTTATATTAATGATTTAGAAGAATAATGGTGTTGCCATTTTATTCCCTGTTTTAATGTTTTGGTTCCCACCTTCATGTAAGAGAAGATGATATTTTGGTTATTCCTCTCCTTTTAAGTCTGATCCCTTAGGACCACATTAAGATTGGATGCTTGTAAGCTTAAAAATAAATTTGTAGACTTGAACCATGGCCTCCCTATGGTGCTAGACCAGCCTTGAATTGGAATATTTGGTTAAAATTTGACTGCATTAAAACTGTATGGTCCGCCAGTTTTAGACCTTGTTTAATCCCACTTGAGCTTTGTAGGAATTAGTTGGTGAATAAGTAAAATGTGTGCCCCTAGTTTCCGGCCGTTCTTAGCTTGCAAGTGTGTTAAGGAGTAGCCTTGTGTTGTTTTATTTTATTAATTCTGCTCCCTTGAACAGCCACGGTCCTAATATGTGCAAGTCTGAAAACTGAAACTTTTGCGCACTAGAAGTATGACTCATCGTGGGATTTGGAACTGGCCTTGAATTAAGAAGAGTAATTAGGCTTAGCAGGTGTTATGACAAACGAAGACAGCATTGCTTTTGGATTATCCTAGCGCCCTTGGGCCTTTGTAGAAAAGGGTAGATGAATGACTAAATAATAAACTCCTAGTTGCTGCTGCTCAAAGCCGAAATTGTATGCCTAAGAAGTGTTAATTTAGTTAACAATTGGTAAAGCTAAACCTGAGTCAGAAATGGAATCTAAGTTAGGAACCATGAAAACCGAAGGGTGAGCTTGGAAAATAGCTCTTTGGTGTAAGTGTTGGGCTGTTGTGTTGGGTTATGTGTTGCATCTAGCCTTGCCTATTGTAAATTCAATGGGGCAGCATGTCTAAAAACCCTAATTAATACAACCGTAGGTTTTGAAGAAATGGTTGTGTGACAAAAATATCACTACCACCTCCTCTCCTTAAGAAACCGAATCTGCATGTGTGGGGACCTAGGATTTTATTACTGTTAATAAATCAGTACATTAATGTGAAGTTAGGAATTGGTTAGTCTAAAAAGCATGTTAAACCAATTAAAATGAAAGAACTTGGAAGGCATAGAAATGGCATATGAATGATAGAAAAATTGAATAAAATTCTGACTGGTTTGCACTTGATTAGGTGCGCATAAACCTTGAATGTGGACTGAGTTCGCTGTTGTTTGATTTATATTTGGGCACACAAGGTATGTGTTAGGCGATATTACCTGATGTGACTATTGACTAGTGTATGAATTGTGAATTGTTGCTCACATGTGCCTTATGATTATTCTGCCATAAATGATGAAATTATTCTGCCTATGGAAATGTTATGATTATGGAAATTCTGTTATGAAAAGAAAGAATGGCTTGGCAGTATGGCATCCAATGTACATGAAGTATATGTTATGAAATGATGATATATGCATGCACCGTACATCATACCGCACTTGTCTTTCTGTTTGTGTGTGACAGCATAGCATGTACCAAATTCATGTTATTCTTGAGTCTTAGAATAGTTATATATATAGGACCATGTGATTGAGCACGCATCATATAGGCATCCCTTGATATCAGGGTACTGGGACAGTTGGCGTCAGTCCGCATAGGCCACAGTGTAATTCCCCAAATGATGGTGTCGTGCATGGAATTTCCACTGTGATGGCACGCGCACGACAGTGCTATGAGCGTGATGAAGGCGTTATATACGCAATATGATATATGATGAAAAGGATATATGATGAAAAGGATTTCATGTTTGAAGCGACTGTTTATAATTTTGTGTCTAGTTTAATACTGTTGCATTATTGGTTTTGTTGCCACACTACTGGGATTTCTCTCACCCCTTTGGGGCTGCTATTTTTATATAATGGCAGGAGGACGCAAAAGCGTATGAGGACTTGGATATTTGCTGTTGGTTTCTACTGTTGGGCATGTTACTGTGATTGTATTAATTTTATGGATGACTGTATGAAATTGAGAAGCTTATATTACTGTGAATTATGATTTTATTATTGCATTATGATTTTATGACCAGCAAGTATCTTGGAAACGGATTTTAGAAACGTTTTACGAAAATTGAATTCTGATGTTTTGAAAGCTAAGTGTAAACTGTTTTGCGAGCACTTTGCAAGTTAGCGTGCTGGGGCTACGGACCTCCGATTTTCCTATAATTTATATGCACGCGTAGCCCCAGGTGTCTAGTTTCATTTCATATAAACCTTTCAAAGAAATTCTGAAAGCTCGATTTATTATGAATTTTACCAGCCAGGACGTTTGTGATATTGTCACTGTTTTACCCCTTATTTTGCGAGTTATGTTTCGAGGGGCAACTGAATTTCAAATCACTATTATTTTATATGAACGTAAAGCCCCAGATGTCTAGTTTCTAGACTACAAAGAATATTTTTTTGAATCGTTGAAATGGATTTTATACGAATTTTTAAAGACAGCAAGGTCTGTCAGGAAATTTATATTTTTAGTAAGTTAAGAAATTTTGCGTACTCTGATTTTTGTAAGGAACCCGATTTCAATTATAAGTTTTTAATTGGCCTTTTAAAAATAATTTTTCAGTCCTTAATATATGATTAAAGAACTATAATCCGCTTAGCAAACAACTCTCTTGGAGGCCTACAAGGGAGGGTGTTACATTTTGGGATGTAACTTTAGTTCCATCCCTAATAGGGACGGAGTAAAATCCGTCCCTGACATGTGTTTTTCATCCCTAATATTGTCAACAATGGAGAGTTGTAAAAGGTAGGAATCCGTCCCTAATAGAGACAGAATTAGGGAAGGATTTTATGCGTCCCTATTAGGGACAGATTTTTTCTGTCCCTATTAGGGATGAAATTTTTGTGCGTCCCTATTAGGGACGGATTTTGTCCGTCCTAGTAGGGACAAAACTTTTGTCCGTCCCTGTTAGGGACGGATTTTGTCCCTCCCTATTGTTATCCGTACTTTCAAAATATTAGGAACAAAATTTTTCCGTCCCTATTTACATCCCTACTTTCAAAATATATTTAATAAAATATTTCGAATTTTTTTAACTAAATTTATACCTAATAATCATGATAATATAAATCATCAAAGTTATATAACCAATCAAAGCTAGTTTGCAACTTATAACAATTATAACCATACAAGCCATCATAGTCATAATGAAATAGCTAAAAAGTCTTAATGATAAAAAGTATCATAAAAGCAAAAATAACAAATGTATCAAACTACAAAATCAACTAATAAGTATTGTTCACAAAATATTTTTTTTTTTTATAACATCACAAAATATATTTAAAGATCATAAAATAACTATCAATTATCTTCATGTAACTCAGCATCATAGACATCATCTTCCGCATCATCACCAACTTGAACCTCATTGTGTGCCTCACGAGCAGGAGGTGTAGCAGTGGGCATAGAGACATGAGCCATCAAAGTCTTCAACTGCTCTTTCATAACAGCCATCTCTGTGTGCAATTCTTGATTTTGGGTGGAAATGGCTGTCACTAGGTCTTTCATACGATTATACTCATTTGCAGAGACTCCTTGAGACGAACTAGCAGACTTCTGTGAAGCCTTGTATTTACTCGCCTCTGAACCTAAACCAAAAATGCGGCCCTTTTTGCTCATACCTCCAACCGTCTGCAGGAATAATTCATTATCAGATTGGCCAGTAGATGCATCATTTCCAATCACCATATCATGTTCATTCCTCCGCTCAAAGAATTTATCCTGAAAATAAACAAATTACACTAGTCATCAATACATGTGGCAATTCTATAAACATATAGATATTTCAAAAAAGGGTGTTCCAATAAAAGGTAGCAACATACCTATAACTTTCTGCCAACATATCTATGCAAATTACCAAGTAATATCATGCATTATGATAACTATAAATTACAAATGAACGTATTTACGTTGCTTTCAAGGTAGCAACTAAACGAACATAATCAAGTTATCAACATCACTTAATGAACCTTACAAAGATTACAAGTCTGAAACCAAATTTGCTTTATAAGGCAAAATTTAATCATATCATAATTTTAAGTAGACACACATTTAATACTATTATCAAGTATACTAAAGGTGACTAAAGTCAACAATGTCCATAACTTTATAGGTAACGGAAAGAAAATTACAGCAACTTCCTTTGATCTCTGGGAAGTCCACGAACCATCCTTTTTAACTATATGCATCATCTCATATAGCAACCAATCTACTGAATTTGGATCTATTGCAGGGTCTTCCATCTGCAATACAAAAATTCATCCAATGAAACATGACAGAAACATTGAATAATTGTTTATAATTATTGAAACTTAAAATTTAAATTAGTTACCAATCTTTTTTTGTGCTCACTAAATGTAATGGAGCCTCCAACATGGGAAGCTCCTTCAAAACAAGCTCTATTTTGCTTGTTTTTTTGAGACTTTTTTTGCCATTCATCTGAAGACCATATTTCTTTCATGTTAGCAAAAACGTCATCCTTAATCCATGTGTCTTTCTCCTGCCCATTTCAAATCCTATGCAAGGGACGGAATTAGGGACAAATTATATAAATTTACAGTATTCCGTCCCCAAGTTCGTCCCAAATAGGGACGGAATATTTTTCCATCTCAAAATTCGTCCCTATTAGAAACAAAACTTATTTCATTGCTAATTCTGTCCCAAATAGGGACAGATTGTTTTTTTGTCTCTAATTCCATTTCAATTAGAGATGGAATATTTTTCATCCCTAAAATTCGTCCCTAATTCATATTTATTTAGTAGTGGTACAAACTCTTATCATTGGTGCTTTCATTCTCCATCAAACTTGAAGATCGAAGATGAGAATCCAAAAGTTAGCAGAAGAATTGGGTTCCTTTCAAGCACGGGTGGACCATAGTTTGGAGGAGATTCAACAACGTTTCGATGACCATCAAACCCAGCTCACGAGAATCACCGTTCAACTGCAACAGATCCATGCAGCGGTGGTGGGAGCGGAGAATCGAGGGGGTGAGAACGTTCCACCGCGAGTCAACAATGAATCTCTAGGATCCAATCAATTTCGATTCGATCCAAATGATTCCAGAAACGTGATGAAGTCAGTAAAAATGGATTTTCCCTCTTTTGATGGGAAGGATCCAACCAGTTGGATTTTTAGGATGGAGTTGTATTTCGGTTTGCAGCAAATACCTGAGCCCCTCAAGGTCCAGTTGGCAGGCATGAAGATAGAGGGTGTGGCAGGTCCGTGGTTCCAGTGGCTTTTTAGCGGAGGAACAATTCAGAATTGGGAAGATCTTAAACATGCATTAAGTGTTAATGTGTTTTTTCGTTTCTGGATTACAACCAGAATTCAGAAGAGCTATACAATCACATAGACCCACAACCCTGCATCAGGCTATGCAATTAGCCATCACTTATGAAGCCCATTTCATAGAGCTACGTTCGTCCTTGACCCCTTGTTAACCCGGTTTGTTAACATGTCATCGTATTAAGCCACGCTTAATTAAAATATGCGGAATAACTTTTACTTTTCAATTATGACGTCATTATACTTAGCCAAGTTGATTACTTAATCATTTTCATAAAAACATCGCCTGTATGTAAATTGCAAAATACAGCTAACTGAAATACCTCAATATATAAATAACGGAGTATCTAAGTCACGGATCTACATCACGTAGTCCGGACATAATCCTAGTACAATTATACAACTTGAAACAACTAAAAACATACAGTCAAGTCAACGTGGCATGGACAATCCCCATGCTCACCAAATAAGGCAACAAGCCCAACATAGTCTCAACAATAATCATCGTACTCATAAGGCTAATAGCAAAATAACAACAGACATAATCCAGCATCCAACATAATCAGCATAACAGCAAATAAATCAGCTAAGCTTTGGCCTCCTGCCGCTAAAGGTCTCAACCCCCGCATTACCTGGACCTGAAATATGTGCCCTAAACGTGGGGTGAGATCTCTAAAAAGAAATCTCAGTAAGACGATGGGTCCTCAAGGATCTTCCACCCCAAGCTCACTTACATGTGCAATATAAGTTCAAAAGCAGTTTAACAATATAAGTTCCAAAACCACTATGCAGCAGATAATCATGTCATGTGTGTTATAACTATTCTAATGATCAGAGAAGTAAAGGAATACGTCTATTACCCACACGGTACACGCCCATGCTGTACCCGCCCACAGGACCACCCCATGGCCTCTTGTCTAGGCGAAACACCACATACATATTATAAGCAATTGCACTTAACAGCTACATAGCATTTCAAATAAGCAGTACATGAAAACACATCACGCATATAACCATCCCCCTATTGGACATGGTGGAACAAACAATGGCTAAACCGAGGACACGAAAGCTTACCTCGCAAGCTAACTATCCAAGCCAAGCTCACACGAGCTCAATGCCCACAAACAGTACAATCACAATCTGTTTATATCAGAAATATCGTCAATAACCATACTTTAAAGGTTCATTTTATTATGACAATATTTCCTTATTCGATTACATCTTTTCTAGTTCATAATCATCAAGCATTAAGTCCCTCAATTAAAGGTATCACTGTTTCCCAACAGTAACACCAACTTCCTAGGCCATCATGCCCAAAAGGGGACTTTCCCACGCATAAAACTGGTTTCTGGTCATTTTCACAGGTGGTAATCGATTACCAAGCACATGGTAATCGATTACTGAACTAGGTAACCGATTACCAAAAACATGATAATCGATTACTGCACATGGTAACCGATTACTAAAAACATGGTAATCGATTACTGCACATGGTAACCGATTACCAACAAAAGGTAATCGATTACCACGCGGGCAGAACAGTTTCTGCAGAATTTTTCTGCATAAACCGAAGTGAAAATGGCTCCCAATGATCCAAGGTTCAGTTTTGACCTAAAACAGATGTTCATTAATACTTATTAACCCTAGATTAACAACCCTAAGCTTGAATGATTAAAGTTATCTCATTTCGTAACACAAACAAGCTATTTTCATGAAATTTCAAAGAGAAATTTCAAGGTATACCTATGGGGTCCTTGAACTCAGGAAAAGAAGAGCCTTTGATGATCAATGAAGTGCCCCAAGCCTCTGCCTTAGTGATGCAGGAAAATCACTACTCAAAGGTAAGTTCTTTTCCTCAAAAGATTGGTTCTTTAAGCTCCAATAGAGGTGGAAAGCACTCACACTCCCACAACCAAGGAGGCAACCTACACACACTCAGAAAACAGAATCAAGAGCTCCCAAGAACACTCTCCCCCCTCCCCCCAAGCTTGCTACAAGCTCACACAAGGATGGAGAAGGGTTTTCAAGAAGGAAAGGTGGAGTCTTTGGCTTAAAATGAAGAAAAGCTCCAACCTTGCAATGGAGAAGAAGGTGGCAGCCAAGGAGACTCAGAATGTCACGTAGGAAGGCCTCAAAATCTGACCTAGAAGTGTGTGCCCTTTGTATGTATAGGCGAGCTTAAGTTAATCGCGCAATATTAGCGTTAATAGCTACGCTTAGCATTTTAATCTCAAATTTGGGATTCTGAACCTAGCCATTTTTCTAGGATTTGTCATATTTTTATATTAATTTTTCGCAACACTTTTTCAGTACGCGTTTTGACACTGACAGTATTAGTTCTGACATCAATTCTCATTATTTTGACTTCAAACTTGTTTTACCAGTCCTATATATTATTCTAGGAATATTCATGCACTTATTATAATTTTCCGGGATACTTCATCGGTGCGCATTTATACCGAGTAGTAGAACCGGTATCTGCACTTTTCGTCGGAAAAGCGACTTTCAGTATTATTACTCACTTACCATAAATATTTAAGCCTCATAATAATTATTAGGGTCAATTATGGAATTATTTCCTAATTCTCACATTTATTTAATTAATTTCCTTAATTAACGGTGCGGGTTCTTACACCCCTCCTACCAAGAAATTTTTTCCTAAGCCAATTTCGGTTGTGGAACATAATTCACCGAATGAGGCAGTGCAATCAGTGAAACCATTCCTTCCAGCTTTACCTTCGAATGTCCCTATCAAAAAAATTTCCAATGAGTACTTATAAAAGCGGAGAGAGGCAAGACTTTGTTACACTTGTGATGACAAGTGGACATCCAAGCACAGATGTAAGGCTCGGTTGCTGATGATGGTAGGAGAGTTTGATAATGATGAAGAGGACTTGGATGAGCACATCGTATGGCAACCTGAACAAGGCCAGCAGGAGTGTCATGATGCAGCTCTCCATTCTCTTGAATGTGATCAGAATCCCAGAGCTTTACAATTCAAAGTTGCAATGGGTGGCAGGTTAGTTTCAATTTTGATTGATTCAGGTAGCTCTCATAATTTTGTACAAAAAGAACTAGCAGAGAAAATGGGCCTACCGATGGTCAGAATTTCCAGAATGAGAGTTTTCTTGGGCAATGGGGAATTTTTGGTTTATGAAAAAAAATGCCATGTTGTGGAATTGAATATTCAAGGGTGCGATTTTAAGGTTGATTTGTGGGTAATTGAATTGAGAAGCTTGGGAGTCATTTTGGGCATAGTATAGCTGAGCTCTTTGGGAAGGGTAATCCATGATTACAGTGAGATGTCCATGGAGTTTAATTGAAAGGGGAATAGAGTCTTACTGTGTGGTCAAGGAAACAGGGAGCAGATGTTGCAACTTAGAGGTGAATGTCTGTCCTTAGCAGTGGAGGATGCAGCTTTGCAAGAGTCAGGGACCATGTTGCCTGAGTTGACAGCTTTGAAAGAAAAAATTCCTTTGGAAGTATGGAATATTTTGGTACACCATCAATCAGTTTTCCAAGTACCCCAATGCTTACCTCCTTTAAGAGACTGTGATCATGCCATCCATCTACTTCCAGGCTCTAAACCAGTGAATGTGAAACCATACAGGTATGGGCACAATCAAAAAACAGAAATTGAAAGACAGGTAGTTGAATTGTTACAATCGGGTTTGATTAAAACAAGTTGTAGTCCATTTTCCTCACCTGTTTTGTTAGTCAAAAAATAGGATAATTCTTGGAGGATGTGCATAGATTATCGAGCTTTGAATGCTATCACTGTGAAGGATCGTTTCCTAATTCCGACAATTGATGAACTACTTGATGAGTTAAAGGATGCTATTGTATCAAATAAGGCTGATTCCATGAGATACTTCTAAAACAGCTTTTCGCACTCATGATGGTCACTATGAGTTCATGGTGATGCCGTTTGGTTTGACCAACGCTCCTTCTACTTTCCAATCTTCCATGAATCAAATGTTTCGACCATACTTGATAAGGTTCATCATAGTTTTTTTTTTATGACATCTTAATATATAGTGGTTCCTTCTTACAACATCTAGATCATATTCGGTTGACATTGGCCTGTTTACAGGAAAATCATTTCATGGTCAAGCTTAGCAAGTGTGGCTTTGCACTATCAGAAATAGACTATTTGGGGCACTTGGTTTCTAGGGAAGGAGTTAAGGTCGACCCAAGGAAGATAGAAGCAATGATGCAATAGCCTCAACCCAAGAACATTAAGCAATTGAGAGGGTTCCTAGGCCTCACTGGTTACTATAGACGTTTTATTAACCAATATGCTTCTGTGGCAGCCCCACTTACTGACCTTTTGAAGACTGGTGCTTTTGTATGGAGTGCTGATGCAGAGGAATCTTTTTTGTTGCTGAAGAAAACAATGTCTTCCACACCAATTTTAGCCTTACCTGATTTTTCATTACCCTTTATTATTGAAACAGATGCATCTTCATTTGGTATTGGTGTTGTATTGTTGCAAAGAAATAAACATGTAGCTTTTTTCAGTAAGAAGTTGGGCCCTAGGATGAAAGTTGCATCAACATATGTAAGGGAGCTTCTTGCTGTAACTGAGGCTGTAAAAAAATGGTGCCACTATCTGTTAGGTTCCAGGTTCATTATTAGAACTGATCATAGGATTCTAAAGGAGCTTTTTTCTCAAACTATTCAGACATTGGAGCAACAAAAATATGCCTACAAGCTGATGGGGTATGACTTTTCCATTGAATACAAACCGGGTATAACCAATATTGTAGCTGATTCCTTGTCTAGAAGAGACGAGGAAGATGATCCTGGTAAGTGCTTATCTCTTGTCTCAGAAATTTCATTTAACATCATTGATCAAATTAGGAAGGAGAACCAGAAAGATCCTGATTTGTTACTTATTCACTCCAAATTAGAAAATGGTGAATGCTCTGACTTGTGTATTTCTGTGAGAAATGGAATTTTATTCCATAAAAATCGTTTTTTCATTAGCTCAAATTCTCAACTGAGGGCAGATTTAATAACTGAAGCTCATGCTACTCCATTAGGAGGCCATGCTGGTGTGACACGCATCTTCCTTCGTTTATCAGCCTCTTTTTATTGGCCACAAATGAGAAGAGACGTGACTAAGTATATTAAAGAATGTTCTACTTGCCAATTTGTTAAAACAGCCACCACTCCTCCATTTGGGTTGTTGTAGCCCTTGCCAATTCCAAATGGAGTCTTTGAAGACATTAGTATGGATTTTATAACTAGACTTCCATTGTCCCGTGGCCTTTCTGTAATATTTGTAATGGTGGATCACCTCACAAAATATGCACACTTTGGTGCATTAGCAAACCCGTATATAGCAGCAAAGGTAGCATCATTGTTTTGTGATATGGTAGTGAAACTTCATGGGTTTCCACAAACCATAGTATCTGACAGGGACACTGTATTCTTGAGTCAGTTTTGGACACTGCTGTTCAAATTTAGTGGCACCAAGCTGCATACAAGCACCTCATATCATCCTCAATCGGACGGACAATCTGAAGTTACAAATAGATATTTGGAACAATATCTTGGAGCCTTTTGTTCTGATGAGAATCACAAGTGGTCACTTTATTTGGGGTGGGCTGAATTGCATTATAATATAGCCCGTCACTCTTCTATTGGCATGAGTCCCTTCCAAGCACTGTATGGGAAGCTGCCAACAATGATACTTTATTATTAGCAAGGCCTGTTCGAGTGGAAGCATTAGACTCAACCTTGATTCAACGCAATGCATTATTGGCTCAACTTAAAAATCATTTGCAAGGAGCCCAAAATAGAATGAAGGTGCAAGCAGATAAACACAGGAAGAACATCTCTTTTGCTATGGGAGATTTAGTCCTTGTGAAGCTTTAGCCTTACAGGAAAATTTCAGTGGCATAGAGGCAGAATCAAAAGTTGGCAAAAAGGTATTTTGGCCCTTTTCCTGTGACCAGAATTCTGAGTCCAGTTGCCTACCAATTGCAGCTACCGAATGGGTGTATCATACACCCCTCTTTCCATGTATCAGTTTTGAAACCATTTAAGGGTGATCACCCTGATTTAGTTCCAACCTTACCTGCACTTAATCATGGAAATTTCCTTGTTCAAGAGCCTGTGGCTGTTCTCATGTCTCATAAGGTTCCAGGTAAAAATACAGTAGGGACTCAATGGTTGATTCAACGGTCCCATGCTTTACCAGAAAATGCTACTTGGGAGGATGAGGCTGATCTTAAATTGTATTACCCTCAATTGAACCTTGAGGACAAGGTTGCTTTGCAAGATGGGGGAAATGTTACGAAGAGGAGAAGAGGAGCTCCAAGCTGGGCTAAAGACTTTGCTGTTAACATTCATTAGGGACATAAGTGGTAGATATAATACAATTGTATAAAAGAGTTACAGTGAGTGTATTAGAAGGGAGTAGAAGGTTAAGGGAATAATATTGTAGCTACTGATATAGTCATTAAAAACGTGACGTGGCATTGTTTGGACATTCATGTCTTGTTGTCCTTGTAATAAAATGACAGCTATTGTAACTGATACGATTCATTGAGAAAAATAAAGTTTCTTGTTTGTTATTCGGTTTCTCTTCCTCTATTAAGGGTACAAACTCTTATCAGAGCACCGGTAAATTGTTCTTTTATGACTGAAAGGTGATGGGTTCGAATTCATGAAATAGAGGAGTGGTTTTTTTTCCAATTAAAGTCTTAACTATTTACAACAAAAAAAAGTCTTAACTATCCTTTTATGTAGTACATAATAATCCTAAAATGCAATTAAAATAAAAAATATATAAAATTATAATATAGTCAATAAAAAATAAATAAACTGAAAATTGCACAGACAGTTTAAGTTAATTCTAATTCTAAAGTACCCAATGTTCACTATAATTATGTTATTTGCAAAAAAAAAAAAAAAATGTTACAATATTGTTACACTACTTTTATTTTTATATAATAGAATAAAATTAAAGGTTCATTTTTTCTACAGCTACTGTAGATAAGTTATCTGCAGTAAGTCTAATGCGACGTCGTTTTGAGGCGAAAATCATGGTATTTTTATAATTTTAATTTATTTCAGGGTTATTATAGTCTTTATAATTATAATTATTTAATATTTCAATTCCAAACCGACGTCGTTTTGAGAATAAATACAGATAATTTATCTGCATTAAGTGCAGAAATATTATTCTGTAAAATAAAACATTCCAACACATTCTCTCTATATTTTTCCAATCAAAAAAAGTGAAAAGGTGACGGCTCAATACTGGTTTGCAAATAAGAAAATCTTTTCGTATTAAGCACACCAACTCAGTGTAATATAATGGGTCAATGTTTATATGGCAATAAAAGCCTGGGAAGGTTTTTTATTGAATCTGTGAATACAATTGATGTTTTGTATACAAAACAGTATTGACAAAAAGATTAGAATAGAATCAATACTATATTATAAACAATTAATAAAAAAATTGATTGTTAATCACAGAAATTAATTGACCTGAATTTATAAACAATTAATTAAAAAAACTGACTGTAAATCACAGAAATTAATTGACCTGAATTACAATTCCAAAATTTCAATAACAAAAAACTACTTGAGAATCTATCCTAAAAGAAGAAACCTATATCTAATATTCCACTTTCACAAGTGCATTAGAAACATCGATGGATAATGATTTATTCTGGAACCAGTCCCTGATAGAAATAAGGGCCTCAAGAGTCAGGGAGTCTAATGAACTCCGGTAGCTATCCATTTCTCTAATTTCAGTATCAAAAACAACATCTGTAGTGAGAGTAGACGTCGGTATAGACAAAATATCAGAAGTCATTCTAGACAATGTTGGGTACTTCAATCCGTTTACTTTCCACTAGTTCAGAATATATAATTTCTATACAGTACTGGGCTCTAGAGGCTCTTCCAGATACTCAGTCAATTCCATCTTCCATTGCTGGTTACCTGTTAAGTCATATATATCACTAGTCCATCTTCAACAAGGAAAAGAGATCCATCAACTGACCCTTCTTCAAATGACTCGGACGTTATCATAGCCTCATTCCCTTCATCATCATCATCATTTGTCTCTGTATAAGGAAGCACTTGTTTGATATAATCATCATCGAATATTTCATTAAGACCATGCTCAACAATTCTTATCCATGACTCAACATTGTCACCAAATATCTGAGCAAAGGTGGATTCCATAAGTTTCATTTTACACCTCGGATCCATGGCTACAGCAACTGCCAACATGAACCAGTTTTCCCTCCAATATTGCTCAAACTTCTCTTGCAAAGGCATAATCAAACTACTGCATAAAGGATCCTAGCTGAAGGCTGCATGAGTCAACTCTACCAGAAGTTTTGACACTTGAGGAAAAAATTAAGTTTGCAGTTGGGTATGGTTGGATAGTTAAAATGTTAGCCGCATCATACAAATACTTCAAATATACATAGAGAATTTTTACCTGCTTCCAGTCATCCATTGTCAGAGTCACTCTGTAATCAAGATCAGAGGCATCATCAAACCAATCAAATACTTGCTTTAACTCACAGGCAGCAACAAGCATATGGTAGACCGTGTCCCATTTATTTTGGTCATCAATTGAAAGGTCCACCATACTAGGGATTTGAAGTTGTTGCCTCGGCTCAAAGAACTTCTTTTCATGAGATTTCATGTACTTCACACTCTCACAAACTTCACCAATAGTTTCTCTCATTGCCCCTAGCGCATCTAACGTAAGGCGACTATATAAGCACACAAGCATAACGGTTTTGGCTTAATAATAGGCCCCTGAGGATCGAAGAGCTTCTAGGAGGGAGGAGATCTCTCAGATTTCTCCTCAAAGCCTCATTGGAAAAGAATTTATCGAGTGAAAATGCCAATCACTTAGGCAGGTTACTATGGTTTGATTTAAGGAACCGTCAGAATCAGGAAATGACAACATCACAACATTAAGAATGGGATGATACAACTTCCATTCACCATCAATGAAGTGTCCCCGAAGAAAAACATAGACCGATGTCTGGTTTGAATTTCATATGATGTCCAAAGTGAGGTTGACTCGCCCAGGAATCTCATCGATAAGCTTCAACAGGCTTTGCTTCTCTCCAAGATACATAGCAACACAATCCTCTTGGACAACATTAAAGCTTAGTGGATTGAACTCGGGTTGAAGTGCCCGCACAAAATAAATGAAACCTTGGTGTTCCACTATGTAAAGTGGATATAAATATGCAAAATAATCATTTTAGCCATCTTATTGTTGCAACTCTTCTGATCAAATGAGATAGCAGCAAAGTCAGGTTTTGTTCTTGTCGGTTTCTTTGGTAGATCGACACCAATTTTATAACATGCGGTTTGTTGATTCTTCTGACAGACTCCATCCGTTTTCACAGTGAAGTGTTCCCACACATTAGATTTCTTTCTCCCATGCCTATTTTGTTATGTTTCTGGTTTAGATATATTCAACTCCATCACAGAACAACAGATATAATCCTATAAAAAAATACTCAAACAATTGGAAGAGCCTAATTAAACAACACTGATTCAACCTGAACATACATTACCTATATATCAATTTCAATCAAATGAGGTAGAAATAATATTATATGAATATCAAGGCAATGCAAAATACATTGTTACAAAACAAAAAAAAGCTGGTGGTCCTTAGTTTCAGAACAACGTGAAAACTGAAAAGTCCACTAAGATAACCTACCCTTAACCAAATGCATTTTCATTTTGGCAAAGGGGAGTCTCAGTAGGTGGTGGTGGCGGCAGAGGCGGTGGTAACAGTGGCAGTAGACCCTCTGACTCACTGAGTCTCATCAACGAAACGATTAAACATTTAAAGTTTAGAAGCACTAATTATATAATAAGTCGTTGAGGCTGAAGGAAAACCAAAACCAAAATCTCAATTTAAGGGTTCCAAATTGCGTGAATAATATAATGGTATTTAATGACAACTGTGGTAACACCTCGTGTGCACCCGGTGTATTATCATACAATGGTAATGGCGCAACTAAATTAAATGCGGAAGCTAACTTTTTCTTTTCAATTATGACGTCATTATTATTAACCGAGTTGATTACTTAATCCTTTTTTTCAAAATATTGCCTGTATGTAAATTGCAATAAATAACTAACTGGAATAACTCATAGTACCAATGTGTATCTAGTCACGGAACCACAACACGTAGTCCGGACAAAATCTTGATTCATTACACAACACGAGTCTAAATAAACAAAGCAATCAAAGTGGCATGGACAATCCCCATACTCACCAAATAAGGCAACAAAGCCCAACATAGTCTAAACTCAAACAGCAACATAATGGCCATAAGTCACGATAAACAGCCAGGCATAAAAGCACAACATCATATGTCTCAACTCAACTACGGCCTTCTGCCGCCAGAGGTATCAACCCCGAGATACCTGAACCTGAAAATGTGCCTCAAACGTGGGGTGAGATCTCTAAAAAGAAATCTCAGTAAGACAAGGGGTCCTCAAGGATCTCTCCGCTCCAAGCTCACTTACATGTTCAATATAAGTTCTAAAACAGTCAACAGTATAAGTTCTAAATATGTGCAATGCAGCATATAATCATGTAATGTGTGTCAGTACTGGCCAGAGAACATGCAGGAATTACATACGTCTACAACCCACAGTAGTATAAGACGCTACTTGTACCCACCCACAGGATCACCATATTGTATGACGCTACATACTCAGACTTACCGTCTAGGTGGAACACTACATACATATCATAAGGCATTTGCACTTAACAGCTCAATAGCATTTCAATAAATCAATATTTCATAAAGCACACCATGCATATAAACCATCCCTCCATGAGGTATGGTGGAACCAAACATGGGCAAAACCGAGGACACGAAAGCTTACCTCGCAAGCTAACAATCCAATCAAAGAGTCCACATCGGCCCAAAGTCACCAAACAACACCCTCACAGTCTTTTTATAGCAGAAACAATCATTATTATTCACAGCCCAAGGTTTCACTAAGTGTTTAAGGCTTTCCAACTTGCTTTAGGTGATTTTAGGCTAATTCTGCATGAGGTATTCGAATACTCCTCGATGAGTATCTGAATGCTCCAAGTCTCCAGAAAGTATCCGAATACTTTCACTTAAGTATTCGAATACCACATAGTATCCGAATACTACCTAGTATTTGAATACTTACACTAAGGTATCCGAATACTTTTCTTCCTAGAAAAGTATCTCAATACTCCTTCAATGAGTATTCGACTACCTCCTGATGAGTATTTGAATACTACACGAAAAGTATGCGAATACTTATCAGACAGAATGTAGAAATTCGTGCATTCTCTGTATAATTCCCATTTTAATGGCCCTCTCACGGATTGGAGTCCAATAACTTCCTAATCAGATGTTCATTTACACATTTGAGGCAGTTGACAAATGTCGTTTTGATCTCTCTTGATTGAATCTTTTCTAGAATGAAATGACAATCGATCTCTATATGTTTGGTTCTCTCTTGAAATATAGGATTAGATTATATATGTAACGCAGTTTGATTGTCACAAATGAGTGTCATGAGTTATTTCTGTTCACAAAGATGAAGCTCCCAAATCAACTGCTTTAACCAAGTTAGCTCACAGGTAACAACTCCCAATGCACGATACTTAGCCTCTGCACTAGAGCGGGCAACAATAGTTTGTTTCTTACTTTTCCAAGAAATCAGGTTTCCTCCAAAGACGACACAATAGCCTGAAGTAGAGCGCCTATCTAAGGGTGATCCTGCCCAATCAGCATCTGAATAACCACAAATTTTTGTATTTCTCTAATCTGGATATAATAAGTCTTTTCATAGTGCTCCTTTAATGTACCAGAGGATCCTCATAGCAACATCCCAATGAAAATTACAAGGAGAGTCAAGGAACTGACTAGCCATACTAACAGCAAAAGAAATGTTCGGCCTACTCACAGTGAGATAATTAAGCTTCCCAATCAACCTCCGATAACGTCCAGGATCATATAATGGCTCTCCCTATCCGAGTAATAATTTGATAGTAGGATCCATGGGTGTATCAACCGGCTTACACCCCAACATACCAGTCTCTTTTAGGATATCCAAGGCAATCCTTTGACATATAGAAATTCCCTATCTAGACTGTGCCACTTCAATCCCTAAGAAGTAATGAAACTTACCAAGATCCTTCGTTTGAAATTGACTAAACAAATGCTGTTTTAACTGGTGAATCCCAGCTTGATCACTTCCAGTGAGAATAATGTCATCAACATAGACTAACAGATATATGCACTTGTCAGGAGATGTGAAACTATAAAACACAGAATGATTGACCTTATGCAGATTAAGCCAAAAGCCTAAACGACAGAACTAAAACGATTGAACCATGCTCGAGGAGACTACTTGAGGCCATATAAGGACTTATAAAGTCTGCATACCTTCCCAGACTCCCCCTGAGCAACAAACCCAGTTGATTGCTCCATGTAAACCTTTTCTTGTAAATCACCATGAAAAAAAGCATTTTTAGTGTCTAGTTAAAGGAGAGGCCAGTGACGAACAACAGCGAGGGCAAGAAACATGCGAACAGACGCCATCTTAGCAACATGAGAGAACGTGCCACTATAGTCAAGACCAAAAATCTGAGTACACCCTTGGTGACTAAGCGTGCCTTAAGACAATCAACATGGCCATCAGGCCCAACCTTGACATTAAAAACCCACCGGCAACCAACAATAGACTTCCCCGGAGGAGCAGGAGTAAGATCCCTAGTGCCATTGGAATGAAGAGCAGTCATCTAATCAAGCATCACTTGGCGCCACCTAGATGGAAAAGTGTTTCCCATGTGGTCTTACGAATAGAAACAGAAGAAAAACTACAAACAAAGGTGAAATGAGGAATAGAAAAATGGTCATAGCTTATAAAGGTATAAAGAGGATAAGGGTTACGAGTAGTACATATACCTTTTCTTTGGGCAATGGGAAGAGCCTTTTGGTGTAGGAGCCGGAGGGGAAGAGGTGACAGGAGAAGGCGATTCCCTAAGAAGTACTTTCTGACGACGCTGATAGGTGAGAAAAAGACGATCCTCAAGGATGGAGGCAATTTTCTCTAGAAGAAAGTCACCTATAGCTGGTAAAGACAAGTCAAGAAAGGGAACAAGAAGAACTTGATCAACCTGTGACAACTTAGATGGGTTAGAATGAAAGGGTTGTTCATCAAGAAAAGTGATATCAGCGAAAACAATATAACGCTTAAGATCAGGAGAATAACAACGATAACCCTTTTGAAGACGAGCATAACCAAGAAAAATATACTTAAAGGCTTTGGATGTTAACTTGTCCTTACTCGGAGTAAGATCATGAACAAAACAGGTACAACCAAAAACATGTGGAGATAGAGAATAAAGAGGAGCATTTGGAAACAATAGGTTATAGGGAATGTTATTGTTAAGCATAGAGGAAGGCACGCGATTGATGAGAAAATAAGAGGCTAGTACGGCATCCACCTAGAAGTGAAGAGGAACCTTCATGTGAATAAGAAGGGTACAGGCAGTTTCAATGAGATGTCTGTTTTTACGTTCGAACACCCTATTTCTTTGTGGAGTGTGAGGACAGGTGGTCTGATGTAAAGTACCTTAAGGGTGTGCATGACAACCAATCTATTCCTGAGCACTGTTTCTGAAAAGAAACAATTCTTTTCTATTTCTGTGCCTTAGAACAGTTTCTGAGAAAAAAAATGTGTTTGATAACATGTTCCATTTTTATTCCGAGAATGAGAATTGTGTTTGATAACACAACAAATAATATAATAAAAAATAATTCCTATTAAATATAAAAAAAATTCAGATCAACTCTTTCCTTTCCATATGGTGTGGTTGTGGTGGTGGTGGCGGCGGCGGTACGGTAGTGGTGGTGGCAGTGACGTGGTGAAGATTGTGGTGGTGGTTGTGACGGCAGTGGCTGCGACGATGTCGGTGATAATGGTGGCAGCGACGGTGGTAGTGGTGGTGATGGTGGTGGTGGTGGTGGAGGTGATGGCAGTGGCAGCGACAATGGTGATGGGTATGGTGGTTGGTGGCGGCAACAATGGTAGCAGTGAAATGGTGGTGGTGGTTGCGAAGGCATCATGGTGGTGGTGGTTGCGAAGGCATCATGGTGGTGGTGGTGGCAGTGGTTGCGGCGGTGGTGGTAGGTGACAGTGGTGGTGGTGATGGTGGCGATGGCTTGGTGATGGTAGTGGTGGCGTTGGTGTAATGGTGGTGATGGTGGTGGTGATGACGGTAATGGCTGTGACGATGGTGGTGGTGGTTGGTGGCAGAGGCGGCGACGGTGGTGAAGACGGTAGTGGTTGCGGCAATGGTAGTGGTGGTTGGTGACAGTGGTGGTGATGGTAGTGGCGGCGTCGTGGTGGTGGTAGTGATGGCGATGGTGGCAGTGACAGCAATGGTTGCGATGATGGTGGTGGTGGTTGATGGTGGTGGTGGTGGCGACGGCGATGGTAGTTGTGGTGGTGGTGGCATGGTGGTAGTGATGGGTGGAGGTGGTGGTAATGGTGGCGGTGACATCGTGGTGGTGACGGCGGCACTAGTGGTACGATGGCAACGGCGAAGATGGTGGCGACAATCGTGTCGGGATGATGGTGGTGGTGGTGATGGTAGAGGTGGAGAGTGATTGAGAGAGATAAGTGTTTCTCATTTTGAGCCTGAGAACAAAAAAGCAGAAATTTTTTGATTCTTTTTTCTGTTCCCCAGCACAAAAATTAAACCGGTTCATCCCGGGAACAAAAAAATAAACGAATTTTACTAAACGAGTTTCCTATCCATTTCTGTTTCCGGAAACATAAATTAAAAAAGAAATGATTCCGGGAAGGTTGTCATGCGCACCCTAAGTAGCCAAGAAATTAGGAAAATCAAAAGAAATATATTCCTTAGCATTATCACTACGTAAAATACGAATAGAAACACCAAATTGAGTATGAACCTCAGCAGATAACTTTTTATAAATGGAGAGAATAACTCAGAAAGATTTTTCATTAGATAAACCCAGGTACAACGGGAATAATCATCAATAAAAGTAACAAAAATACCGAAAATCTAAAACAAACAAAGTACGACTTGGATCCCAAATATCTAAATGAATAGGGGAGAAAAAAGCATCAGCTCGTTTATTGACTCGACTGGCAAAGGAAGAGCATGTGTGCTTCCCTTGCTGACACGACAGACAATCTAAAGATTGAATACCAGATAAAAGAGGAACCATCTTTTGTAATTTTGAAAAATTTGGATGACCGAGGTGACTGTGGATAAGTTATAGAGATTCTGTGAGAGAGCATGCCACTGTAGGACGAGGTACAACCAGATAATAAAGCCTCTGTGACTCACGACCCTCTCCAATCATCTTCCTGTACCCGGATCTTGCACAGAAATAGAATGGTTAGAGAAAGTAATGGTGCAAGTGAGGGAGTGGACCAATTTACTAACAGAAATTAAGTTATAAGGGATGCCAGGGATGTAATAGACAGATGTCAAGGTTAAGGTAGAGGTCAGACGAGCTTGTCCAATCCCACAAATTGGGACTTTGGTTCCATCAGCAATGGTAAAAGAAGGCAAATGATCAGAATAAGTAAGAGACGTGAATAGTTTCTTATTACCACAGAGATAATCGGTAGCACCTGAGTCAAATATCCAAGGGCCAAGTGATGTAGAATAAGAAACACAAGCAACGGGATTACCAATATCTAGAGCAGAAGGCTAAGACTGAGGAGAAGCCTTCCTGAGAAGAGTCTGAAGTGCTGCATAATCTACAGGAGAGAGATAGATTAAACTAGATGAAGGAGTATCCGACTGAACTATATTCACAGTATGAGAAGGTCGCATGTGAGGATACTTCATGTAACAACATTCCTCATAATGACCAAATTGCTGACAATAACTACAACAAGGTCTTTGACTACATCCACTGTTCCAGCGAGAGTCAGTACGAGAATCAAGAGCAGTGGAATAAATAACAGAAGATGAATTAGGAGCAGATAATTCTGCCATTACGAACGCAATAAAAACTTGTAGAACAAAGCAAATCGGAACAACTAGATAGTCAAACAAGAAGGAACACGTGTTTCCAGCGATAGTAACTCCGGCAACTTGAACAATGTTTCCAACGACGTGAACAATGATAGTACGGACGTGCGCAGTACCCCGTACGGACACGTGAACATTACCGGTGCAGACGCGATGAACCGTGACTGTACGGATGCGATGAGCAGTGACCGTGTGGACGCGAAGAATAAGAACCGTACGGATGCGAAGAACAGTACCGCGTGAACAGTTGCAAAACCAAGCCGGAGGGACGCGCCTGCCGGAAGGACGTATGGAAAAGTAGAAGAAAATACCTAAGCAGTGGGCTTAGGGTTTTAGCGGAAGGAAGGGTCCCCAGAACAACCAGCTTTGGTACCAACTTGAGATTGAATAATTGTATATTGGATAATTATGTGTTACAATGTACAATAGCTCTTTATTTAAATAAAGTAAAAGACCTAATGGGCTAAGCCCACAAGATGTGGGGCTATTCTATTATATACACTGGACTATTCTAACAACTACTCTAACAATTTATAAATAAAGGCTTTTATTCTAAAAGATTTGAAGAGGGAATTGATTCAATTTTGACATTCTTTTAATTTAAAATGTATATTTTTCAATCAAAAAAATTTTGGTGTATAAAGTTCGCTTAAATTTAATTAGATTTAAGTGAATCTAATTTTATTTTAGCTTTGAATGCTTGCGTTAACTATTTGACCTTTATTTATATATTTTAAATAAGGAAAAAAAAAGTAATAAAACAAATTGTCTTCACCTCTCCTATGCCTAATTGTCTTCACTCGTCTTCCCACCCTTTGTGTTGGTTGTGTACTCTCAACAAAACAGGGAATCTTGCTACTGCCGGTGGTGCATATTTATAAAATAAATTAAATATATTATTTGGTCAACAAATACATTTATATCACTAGAATTGGTTTGATCTCCCAAAAACTTTTAATCATACAAAATAGTTACTGAACATGTTTATTTGCCAAAAGTTGTTTTTTTTTCATATATATTTATGGTTCATCAGATCTGCAGTTATGGTAGAGAAGGGTGTCTACCAGAGACATCTTTTAAAAAAAAGTAGAACTCACTAATTAAAAAAAAAAAGTCGATACACTATGTCTTACCAATAAAACATAGTATAGTAAACTACAGATAAAATTTTCTGCATTTAAAACAAAAATATTTTTCCATATATTTATCTTGCTTAAATAGGCGCATAAATAATTTGATTTGGATATGGTTCAATTACAGTAGACCACGATAAACTTTTGGATCTCTAACAAAAAATACGGTTCTCACTTTAGTCCCCTACAAAAAATTATTAGTCGACTGGTCCCTATAAAATTCAAAGTGAACCTATTTTAATCCTTTTGAGGGATTAATATGAGTATTTTTTGAATTCGTGAGGAACCACGATTTAACTAAATTAGTCCACTTTGAATTTCTTAGGGACTTTGAAACTAATTTTTTTATAAGGAACTAAAGTAAAAATCGTATTTTTTGTTAGGGACCAAAAAAGATATTTACTCTTATCTATGTGTTGCATGATTTATTTAATTTTAAATTTTTATTTGTGAATTTTTAATTTGATGAAAAAATATATAAAATGTACCTCAAATTGTGAATTATAAATTAATTTATTTTATATTTTTGTTTTAATCAAATTCCATTTCAATTTAGAATAAATAGTAAATCTAATACCGAGTTCATTTTCATAGCTCAAGTTTAGTTCATTTTAAACGACTTTTTCACCCTTTTGCCCCTCATTAATTATTTAATAATCAATTTGTCCCTTATTGCAAACTATCTACCAATCTGTCCCTCTTTAATCAATTAAATTGAATATTTAATCGATTAAATGGTCAAATGAAGATTTAATCGATTAAATCTTCAACTTAATCGATTAAATCTTCGTCTTTATCAGAAGAACAACCTTATGCATGAGAAATTTAATCGATTAAATAGAGAGATTTAATCGACTAAATCTTCAAGTCAACAATTTTTTGCCTATTTTGACCATTTAATCGATTAAATTTTTGGCTTAATCGATTAAAGAAAGACAGATTGGTAGATAGTTCTGAATAAAGTACAAAATAATTATTAAATAATTAATGAAGGGCAAAAGGGTGAAAAAGCCCATTTTAAGCTCTCGATTTGTTTGAATTCAATGAATTAAAATCAAACTTTTTATTAATTAAACCTCAAGTTTGAATTTATAGTTTTGCATTATGACTAGGAAATTTATAACTAAAGCTCAATGCATTGGGAAACTTTAAAAAAAAAAAAAAAAAAAACAGCAGCAGCAGCAGCATCTCAAAGTAGATCACAAGTGGCATAAAATCTCAGTTTTTCATAAATTTTTCATGGCATCTTTTGTCTCATTCATCTCTGTCTGTTACAAAAATATCACTTACTCAGTGTGATAATAGATCTCATCTTCTTTTAAATTTCTTGGACGATTTTCCCTCCTTCAGACCTAAGTACTTGTCGATATCCTCCTCATCAAAATCTCCTTCGCCCCTTCGTTTCTTCTTCCCTCCGGTCTCTTTCATTTTCTACATAAACAAAATTATAATCAGTTAAGTAAAGCACTTAGAAAAAGTAACTAAACTCAAGCACATAAACATTAGGTGATTTCAAATCCTTCATAATTTACAATTTCCAGGAATATAACCACACCACTTGCATCTTTACATACACATCAGCTACTAGTTGCTTTTTATCACAGTATCACCTCTCTGAAACTAGAAATTTATAAAATACACATTATACCGAATGATAACTAAATTCAATTGGAACAGGTAAATAAAGCACATCACAAAATCAACTTACTAGAAAATATCCTTCCTTATTTTTCTATTTTTAAATTAAAATAGACAAAAATAATTGTCTAAAAATATAACTACAATGAATAATTTTTTTACCATTACTGCTAATCTTTTGGCTTCACTAACACGCTCCTCCAAAAGCAAAACTTCCTCTTCTTGTGCTGGATATTCTGGTAGCTTCTTGCCTGATATAAACTTGCATTTGTTATTAATTAAGAAACTTTAGCTCCTTAAAATGTCAAAGCAGAGGCAGAGCATATACCTATAAGTTTCTCTATTTGAATGTACCACTCCAACTCATACTGGTTCACAAGGGAAATAGCAACTCCGGAGCGTCCTGCTCGAGCAGTTCTTCCCACACGATGTATATAATCCTGTAGCTCACAATATTAGAAATCTAGTGAAATATAATAATAAAGAAAATTCTTAAAATGTTCATCCCCTTCTATGATTCCAGGTTTCATGTCAATTTAGATGTGTCATTCACGAATAACCGTGAGATTACTAATAAATTCCTAAAATTGCACAAGGCTAACTGCAAACTGTGATCAATTATAAAAAATTAAAAAATTAAAAATAAAAAAAAAACCACTCCCCATGGAAACCCGACTAGCGAGTGTGGAGTGGAGGCAATCCTTGTACGCAGTCTTACCCTTGCATAATTGCAAAGAGACTGTTTCTTGGATTCGAACCCATGATCTTCCAGTCATGAAAGAACAGCTTTACGACTGCTCCGATTCGCCCCCTTTAAACTGTGATCAATTATAACAGTAATAAAACGTGAATTAAAATATAAAAGAAATACATAGCACATCTTACTTTGGAGTTTGTGGGAATGTCATAGTTAATCACCATATCTACCGTCGGAATATCCAGTCCTCTACTTGCAACGTCAGTGCAAAGGAGAACATTGCACTCCCCAGACTTGAACTTATTCAATGCTCCAAGTCTCTTTGGCTGTCAAAAGATTATAACGATAAAACTTAAAGATTCTGCAATTGCTCAGCGACAAACAACGAAAAAAAGATGATAAAGATAGCCATTTCTTCCACCCCATCATCCCCTCTCCAATAAAAAAGAAGAAAACACAACAAGTTCAGAACAAATTACTATTATAACACAAGAATCTTTAGTACAGTTACCTGGCTCATATGACCATTAATTGGGATGGCTTTTAGACCAAGATTCCTAAGAATCAAAGCCAAAAGCCGAGTTGAATCACATGTACGGGTGAACACCATTGATGTACTTCCAGCCATTTCAGTGAGAATGTATACAAGGTAGCAATCCTACAAGAAAAACACACTGAATAAAAGATCACAGTACTCACATGCATAAAAGAAAAAAGTCAGGAAGCATGAAATCATATTAATTTCATTCCAAATAGCCCATTTATTATAAGTGCTCAATACATACATTTTCTTCATAACTCTACCTCTAATGTCATAATCTTATGTAAAGAACCAAATCAACCCAAAAGCTTAAGCTATTGGGTGAGGCTACATTAATGATTTTATATATCTCAACACGCCCCCTCAATCGAGAGCCCACTGGGCTTGAAGGGTGGACAATGCACAGGCCCACCTACTTGTGTGAAGAAAGAAATTCCACTTGAAAGAAAGTAGGAGGCGGTAAGGATCGAACCCGGTACACCGAGACTCTGATACCATTTAAAGAACCAAATCAACCCAAAAACTTAAACTACTGGGTGAGGCTACATTAATGATTTTATATATCTCAACATTTTATTTGGTACTTGACTAAATAAAATACTTTTTCTTCGCTGAATCTATTGCATAACAAAATCAATTCATGATCAAAGTTTGTCCTACCTAACCATAACCGTATCTCCAGTCAACAGTACATTTCAAGCAGCAGATATATAATCAATGGAAATGATGCCAACATGAGATTTTTACTTAATGGCCATCTATTCATGAAATTTCTTTTGTAATATCATATCTTTGACAACCTAAACGAGACACTTTTATTATGAAAACTCATTTTAGGGGAACAAAATAATAGAGTTCATTTGAAGCAGGGAACTGATGCTTGTGTTAACAAAATCAGAGTATATATGACACACATTAACTTCTGCCTCAACATTTAAACAGTCTTTACACAGCCTCCATTAGGTCAAGCACCCATGCTTATTGAGAAATTCAATGTACAATTGACAGCCAAAGTTTTTCTGAAATCCTACATTTTATTGAACAAGGGAGAAAAAGAAACCTTGTGTTTGGCAGGCAAGAACCGATACTGCTGCTTCAGGGTGTCAACAGTGGAATACTTAGATGATGCTTCAATCTAAATTGAATAAAAAAAATTGACTAATATCAGAAAAAAAATATGTATATAAACATACTTGCGAGTATTAAAGTTGTACCTTCACAGGATTCCTTAAACAAACCCTTTGGAGCTTCTGGACCTGCAACAGTGAGTGTGCAACTTTGTCTATTAGCATCATAAATTTAAAAATGAATACATGTAAACAATGAAGCATCTACAGTAAAAAGCAGCCCATAAAAATCATTTTGTTCAATATCATTGGCTTCATAATAATATCCTTAATGGAGCAAACACATGTTAAACATAACAAAAAATAAGAGATTCGGCCTAATAACAATATGATTAAATGCTTTTCAAAATCTATTAAATTATAAACCAAAAACCAGAACTTAAGTTAAATCCCAAAAGGATTTCATAAAGAACCTGTATCGAATAGGGTTCCATGTTTCAGAATATGAGGGGGAAAAAAAGGCTCCACTTGCATGTAAGAATCTTGAGTATGTGGGTGGGAAGGAAGGGAAAACGGTTAGACGCAAAGTTAAAAGGGAGGGAAAGGTAGGGGGGAGGGTTTGAGCCACTGAGTGAGTTTTGGGGCCTTTGGGTGGGGACAGTTGCAGACGCTCAAAGTTCTGCAGTGTCATGATGGGCCTATAATAAATAATCCAAGCCCATTAGTATTGTAGAATTAGTATTTTATGATGGGCCATTGGGTGATGTTTATGTTATGCATGTATTCAGAAATGTTTAGTGAGGAAAATGAGAGAACTCTAGGGAACTCTTGAGCCTAGGTATTTGGTTTGAGGGGGAGTTGAGGCTTTCTTGGAGTTTATTTTCTGCATTTATATTGTCTCAGTGTATGTAAAAAGAGGCTATGCCTCCATTGTTAATGAATCCAGTCTTGTATTTCTCTGGGTTCCATCAATTTGGTATCAGAGCATTTCCGATCTAGGGAGTGCTTCTGGTCCAAATCCACACACACAAATTCCAAGATCTGATCCAGATCTGATAGAAAAAAAAAAAAGAAAAAATCGAGCAACAGATCCAGATCTGATACAATGGTTCTAGCATTTTATGGAGAGGGAGACGATGCTTGGGGATGGCAAATTGCTATGGAACAACATTTTCAAGAAAAGCAAATAAATGAAGAAGATGAACAACTAGCAGAAACTCTGCGTGGGCTTAGAAGGTGCGCGCTTTTCTGGTATATAAGTGTTGGAATTGTCTTAATCCTAATGCAAAATTGTGGGATTTTACCAGAGCATTTATAAATAAATATCTACCTGAGATTTATTTGGTAGACAAAGAAGAAAAAGAAGCCGCAGTGGAGGAAGAAACGCAAGAAGAAGGAGAACGAGCAGATCCAAGCTCAGAAAAAGGAACCAAAGATACCAAATCAGAAAAAATAGAAGAAAAAGAAGCAAACAAAGGAACAGAAGACAACATCCACCAAAAAGACGTAGATTCAGCGATTGCAGAAAGAGAAGGTGAAACAGAGGTTAAAAAAGAAGACAACGAAGGAGAAGGAGACGCTAAGGCATATCAAATCTCAGAAAAAGAAGCAGAAGAAATTACAGAAAAAGAAGAAGAAGAAGAAGTGCAAGAAGTTGAAGAAGATCAAGTAAAGGAGGAAGAAGATGGAGGAAGGGCGAACATGAAGGCTGAGTTGCGCCTCTTTTCCTGGACAGATCTGGATCGAAGGAGTACCCATGCACAGAGGTGGAAGGTCTGTTTGCTGCCCACGAGGATCGTGAAAGAAAGGAAGTTTCTGGTGCGGACCTTAGATGGATGGAACGTTTCAGAGAACATGGGTATGGGTTTGGGTCAAAATGGGCCAAGGTCCAGTAGAGGAGGAGGGGAACCATTATATCCAACCCGTACTAACAAACAGATTCATTAATCAACAAAAGGCAACAAGTGTGGACAAAGGTAATGGGTTGGGCCTTAACTCACGCCTGGGGGCTACTAACTTTCAACGAGGGTCCAATAGTGTGGGGGGGATTTCACAAAATTTGGGTCCAAATCATAGACATGGGGAAACAGAGGATGGCTTGGGTATCGGGCAAAACACAAATGACAGGGGAGGGGAACAAGGGTTTGCACTTGGCAGCCATATAGAAAAGGGAAATGGTGGAGATCGAAGAGGGGGCACGATTCCGGCGATTGTCATCAGAAAATATGGCGGACCAGAGAAAGACGAACCTGGTTGGAATGATGTCAAGTGGGTCGCTGAAATTGTTGGGAGCCATCGAAGGCCAAAAGACTTCATATAATTTCCCCTTGTTGCTTGCTCAAGATTTTTTCGTTTGCACAGTAAGAAAGGTAGAGGGAATTCTGGGATATGAAGGGTTGGGGTTGATACATGCTAATTTTAAGAAGTTGATGTTCAATGTTGCATGGAAAATGCAGCTCGACACTACTTTTGGGGACTCAATACTGTCACATAGTATAATATCTCATAAGGAACAGACCTGGACATGGTGTAAAGGCATAGAGAGGGGTTATGTGGAGTTAAGTTGTGGCTCACTTAAAGAGGAAGATCAGCCCACACTGCCTTCTAGATTCACTGAGTTGTTTCAATCAGTCAAGGAGGGAACAGGCTCAAGATGTTTTAAGCAATGGGACCCAGGTGGAATGTTTCTCACATTATCTGTCCTCTTTCTTCACCTTGAGGACAAGGTGAATTTTGAAGGGGGAGTATTGATGGGCCTATAATAAATAATCCAAGCCCATTAGTATTTTAGAATTAGTATAAATAGAAGTTTAGAGTGATGTTTCTATTATGCATGTATTCAGAAATGTTTAGTGAGGAAAATGAGAGACCTCTAGGGAACTCTTGAGCCTAGGTATTTGGTTTGAAGGGGAGTTGAGGCTTTCTTGGGGTTTATTTTCTGCATTTATATTGTCTCAGTGTATGTAAAAAGAGGCTATGCCTCCATTGTTAATGAATTCAGTCTTGTATTTCTCTGGGTTCCATCATGTTATAACTTATAACTTTGCTGTGAGTGATTTTGATCTTTATAACTCAAATTTATCCCTATTTCTCTGTAATAGAAGACCAAGATCCTATCACTTACAAATTGAGATACCTATATAAGGCTAATGCCAAGAAATAAATAATGTTAAACATATGAATGATATATTTAGTAAGTGCCAAATCTACATATATACCTTTTTGGTCATCGTAGCAGAAAACAAGAACGTTCTCCTTTCACGAGGAATAGCTTGTAAAATCTCATTAAGTGATTCCTCAAAGTCCTCATTCAACAGCCTGTCTGCCTCATCTAAGACCTGCTCAAAATGCAGAGAAATCAAGCTAGTCCAAATATATTTATGATATGGAAATGAGGATGAGAATATGATAGGGTAGACAGAAAATAGATTACTTAAATATATCTTTTTGAAAAATCCTTAATGCAAAATCCAAGGCATCCAACATCTAAATGACATGTTGCAAATCAGCAGCTTATTTGCTATAAACATAACTGTGTAACCATGTAAGATACATCTAAAACAAAGCAGAAAAATACATGTTTCAACAATAAATCAACTTGTGTCAATTAGAATAACCATATTCAAGTCATCTAATCAATTCATCAGTTTAGCCACATGAATGACAAATTATCCTTCACAACTCTAAATATTTACTAAATAAATACTTCAAGGAAACAAAACCCAGTAGACACTTGAACTTATTAAGGCAAGAAGCATATTGGGTGGGCAGATAACACACAAATCGATCTAAACTTATGCTGTGCTTTTCGCAACAACAAAAAAAGGATTATAGTGATCAGAAAAGTTGGGAAGGAAATTAAAGGTAAGAGAATCATCCTCCTGTTTGGTTTAGTTAAAGGAAAAGAAACATGTTATTCTTTTAATAAAAAAAAAGTGTAAAAATAATGAAAATTATCATTAACAAAATCCTTGTATTTTGTCTCATTAACCCATCACCCAAGTCTGGTCACAATAGGAAACACATTCGTTGTCACTCTACTGTAGGAATCGAAGAAGGGCAATGGGATCCAGGCGGAAGTTATTATGCTGCAGCCTGCAGGCATAACTTGGTCCTTACATTTCAAGCAGGGGGATCCATAGGAAGGTTTTACGCTGGCTGACCTTCACCTAGAGGACAAGGTGAATCTTAGGCTAGACCACAATAAGGGGCAGAAGAGGAATTTGGATGGTAACAATCTTGGCTTCATGGCAAGACGGGTGGGAAGGAAGGGGAAACGGTTAGAAGCAAAGATAAAAGGGAGGGAAGGGTAGGGGAGAGGACCATCCATCGTTGAATTTTGGGGCCTTTGGGCACTGAGGTAGTTCTGCAGTTCTGCAGTTCTATCTTTGTTTTCTTGTTTTGTAGGTGATTTTGATCTTTGCAATCAGGGTTCCCCCCCTATTTCTCTGCAATAAACCACTTGGTTCCTATCACAGCCCAAGTAAAGAGGTCAGGATTCGTACAAGATACAGGTGCCAAGAAGTGCACAAACCACAACGCTAACACTTTATTGCATGAAAATAATAAAATTGTAACTTTTTACAAGTTTCGAGCAATTAAAAAGGGAGAGGGGGAATTACAACTATACTTTGATCTATTTATTTGCTTTGTGCAGACAAGAGTTGAATGTTAGCAAGGACAAAACTATACTCAGCCAACAAGAAACAGTTAAAAGAACTTTGTAAACAGTGAAACAACAATATTTGAAAGCGAAAGTGCTAACAAATATACGAAGGCAAAACCAGCAGAAAGAATTCAATCCAATAATAGAATTATTAAATCTTTTTATGCTAATACTATTAACATTAATGGATTGTTTACCAACTACAAAACATTATAATATCTCTCTGGGTACATCTGCATCCAAGATAGTAACAATATAGGACAATATGGTTACTAATCAATCCTATCTCTGTTGAATTGTTGTTGCTGAAATTCCAGCCTTAATCAATAGTACACACGTTTCAGATTTTTCTTCCATTTCTTATTTCTACATCTTGGTTCCTATCAAAGATGAATCATATAATCAACACAATGTTGATTAAAAGTTCTCATCAATATTCCATGATGAGTTAAATAAGCAAGAAATTGATTAGGAAACCAATGAAAAAGAACAAAGAATTAGAGTGCATTTCGTCAGGCATGACATATTTTATCCACAAACACAACATTTGGATATAACTCAACTATTACCGAATGCTATCAAAGTACAGGAAACAAATGAAATGAATTTATTATATAACAAATGAAATCAAAGCATGCCTATTCATAACCATTAAAAACATTCACAGAATTCATCAGGGAAAAAAAAAGAAACTAAGAATAAAGCATTCGACAAACAGTAGACTAACATATAAATATTGCAATATCCTTATGATACAGAAATTAATATCAATATATAAACAACAAATTTGGTTACACAAGACATGTACCCAGCCATTGGATGTCAAAAATAAGGAAAACTTGAGCTCAAATCAAAATAATGTAGAAATCATACCAAGTATTTTAATCTACCTAGAGAAAATCCTTTGGTGTTTTTTAGGTGGTCTAAAACTCGTCCAGGTGTCCCAACCTGCAAAACGTAAGAATTCAACATAAATAATAAACAAAATACTGATGAAATGAGAAGACTAAGAAATACATGAAAAATAAAGGCATTGCTAAATCATAAGTACAATTTCAATCTTGTACATACAGAATGTGCATAAGTTCACTTTTCTCTTGAACCAGTCAATTGTATAATTATTGACTACAAAGTAAAGATATCACACCAAACACATATGATTCAACGAGGCTATGGACAAATGGTAAAATTTAAAAATTATATGACACAACACGTCTATAGTACAACATATAAAATTAGTATAAATTAATACAAAAAAAAAAAAATCTAAAATCGAAAGAGAGAATTGATGTTTTAAAAGTTAGCACAAATCATTGTAGACATGATAAAATGCTATCATTTATCAGATTAATGTTGTATTCTCCTATGTATTGGTATAAAAGTTCAAAAAATAAATAGAAATATTAGTAAAATGCAGCTAAGAGTATCCAAAGTGCCTGTGAAGTGTCCAGCACGGGTGTACAGCTACTATTTTGAAATGTACAACAATGACGATATTTTGATTAACTTGGGTTGTATATGAGGGTATTGCAAGTGTATCCCAATTTCCCAGCAGCTGAGAGTTGGCATAGGTCACTATCGCTACAAATAGGATCAATTTGAAAAGGCTAAGCAGGCATTTGTTTTACAGCTAGATCCAGAGAATGGTGAATGTTAGCAACAGTAACACTTACAATGATATGAGGTTGCTTCGCTATCTTGATGGATTGTTGTACCATGTCAATCCCTCCAACAAGCTAGAGAAAAAGGAAAAGATGCCAATCAAATAGATTGCTTAGAGCAAAGTGTGTGATAAATAGAACACTAACACAGTGCCAGCAAACCATCATATGATAAACTAAGTATCATGCTAGCAAGAGTCTCAAGGGAGGAAAATAAAACAAGCTCAAAGCAATACAGTAAACAGGAAGCCATAAAATTCATGCATAATGAATCATTTCAGAAAAATAGATTGAAACTCACCACGGCACACTTGACACCAATTTCAGAACCTAGAGCTTCAAACTGCTCAGCAATTTGGATAGCAAGTTCTCTAGATCAAGAAAAAGGTGAACAATAGAAGAAATAAACCAGTTATATACCAGTCAGAACAATTACATTCAGTAAAATTTAAAGTATACCGAAATCAAAACCATGATCAGGTATCAAAGTATCAAACCTTGTGGGAGACAACACACAAGCAAAGAAATCTTTTGGGCGTGGTGCTCCTAAGAGGGCATGCAATATGGGGAGGGCAAAAGCTCCAGTCTTACCAGAACCCGTTTGGGCAAGTCCAATCACATCTTTTCCTGAGAAACACAAACCACAAAGAATAACCAGCAATTTAAAAAGGTTTCACAATCACTATCGTCATGCCATACTCTAGAACAATAGATAGGGGAAAATATTGTGATTGGAATGGGACACTACTGAAAAAATAATGCAATCAACTAGAGCAAATATAAACACTATAACATTGATATATAAAATTTCATGTTCAACATCCAATTATCATCAGTGTCGTATAACAATGATAATGATTTTGCATTCATTCTTTTTGTCTGTCTCCATGTAGCAAACAAAATTATATTTGAAAAATCTAAAGATCAGAAAACCAGTATTGACATGACAAAACTCATAAAAATACTAACCTTCCAGTGCAAGAGGAATCGCTTCTACCTGTATCTTTAATGGATTTATCCAACCCAATTTTTCACAAGCTTCCACCAGTGACTCAGATAAGCCCAAATCCTTAAATGTTTTCATTTCTTCATTCTCTTCCCCCATTCTCAGTTTCTAACCTGTGAATAACATAAAATTTAAAATGACTTACACATATTCTAAAGTCAAAACCATCAGAAGCAATTGAACAAAGGGCTAATACACCTCAACCCACAGTGTAGAAATATCAAAGGTGTTTCACAAATTGTACGAAAACACTTTCTATACACATTTTCCAAAAATACAGTAAGCTTCAAAAAGATTATATTTCTATGTACCTATCTACATTTGCAGTAAAAGAAAAAAGAAAAAAAGAAATAAATAAGTAAACTTGATCTAAAGTGCATTTTGATTGACTCTTTTGAAGAAAAAAAAGTGTCTCTACATGTTTACAAAATCCTACTATCTAACATAACAAATTATATTCAACCATATATATGTCCGTAAAATAGCTTATCAACCATCACAATCCTAATTCCTCATGTTTTCTATTTACTAAAATCACAATTCATACTATATAGCTTCTGTTGAATAGATCAAAATCACTGAAGTACTAAACCATAATGCTTTAAAATTTGAAAAATCCAAACAGAAGCATTAAAAAATTAAAAAATTATAGAATCGCTTAAAAAAAAGGTTTCAAACATAGTTATGGTCAGAATGGGAGAATACCAACACAAAATGCTTTACAGACAGAAGCATTAAAAAATAAAATATTCCCTTCGTTCAAAAAAAAATTCCAATGATATGGTCAGCTGAACAAAGTTAAAAAGACACCAAATATCTTCCAAAAACTACAATCAGAACCAGAATGGCAGAGTGAAACACCTTTGGTTCGCGCAATAAGGAGAGGAAGAGAAGGTTGTTTTGCGCAGGGGGTGACAGAAGATTCACAGTCCAGTCACAGCCACAGTCGTTCGTCGAAAGAAGAGGGAGATGGCAGGCAGTTGCAGACTTGCAGTTATCCGTCACAAGAAGGAGGAGAGAGCCATTTAGAGATTTTTTTTTTTTTCTTTTGGATAAAACGTTAGAGTTTCTGACTATAGGGCTTTTGTTTTAGGGTTCTGTTTGTTTATTTAATGGATATACAGTGCAGGATAATACTTCACTTTAATTTTTTTTTTTCTACACTGATAAAAAAATGGAGAGTTCATAAGTTAAAGAAAAATAAAAAAGAAAAAAAATTATATGCATATCTTTTTATGTCTACGTGACATTCTACCATTAGAGAAAATAATTTCCCTATAGTTAATTATTTTAATGAGAGAAAAATATAAATAATCGAAATTATAGCATAAAGAGTGGTTAATTTTTTTTAAAAATTTAAATTTTAAATAAAAATAATAAATTATATCTTTTTCTCAATTAAAATAACACAAATACATGTTACTTAAAACCCCAAACATTTTTCCTCTGCTTCATAAGTGTTTTTTGGTTGTAGGCTATGATGTACCGACATTGACATGGGACACGACAAGTCGACACGTTAATTTTAAAAAATGACATATTTTGACACGTTGTGATATTAAATAGTATTTTTAATATATATAATATAATTTATATTTAATACATATAAGAGTTCATAATAAGTTATATAACTAATCAAATATTCAAATTTTATAACATAAATATACACAAAAATATTTTTTCGTACCTTGTTAATTTTTCATGTCAAATTTTATAACAGAAAAAAAATTAATTTATAAATAATTTTTTTTATTAATAAAATAAAATCAAGACTAAAAAAACGTGTCGGAGCGTTGATCACGTGTCGAAAAAAGTTGATTACGTGTCAAAAAATGTGTCCGAACGTGTCGAAAGAGTTGATCATGTGTCCCAAAATATTAACCGCGTGTCGGAACGTGTCCATATCGTACACGTGTTCGACACGCCCTTTTTCTAAAAAATTGTGTGTCCGAGTATTAGAGGTTGTAGGTATTTTCGGATCATGGGTTTGTGGGTTTAAAATTTTAGTATTTCGGGGTTTTTTAATCAAAGCGCAGAAATATAAGGATACACTATCCCGCTGATTTTAGGAGTTAGCAAAGCGATGATAGACGATCCTACTAGAATGTGATTCTTCTTGGTATCTGAATCGTGGTTTTAACAATATTGCTTATGATCGGTCTTCTTTTAAAGTTGCTGAAGGTTAGGGTCAACTATTAATCGCAATACAAAATTAAATGCAAAATTATTAATTATAGGTAGGGCTATACTGCTACAGTGAAGTCTCTTCGTATTGGGTATAATAAACATTAACTTAAATGAAATAAGTATAATTATCTTAAAAAATATTATTAAATATCTATATAATCTATACATAATTTTGTAAGGTATTGTAGAGGTTTCCCCCTTGAATGAAGGATCACAGACTCATAAACTTCATATTTTTTATATAAATTCTGTAGATTAAAATATATAATTTTTAATATAAAATAATGATATATTAATTATTAATTTAACTTTTTAACAAAATTAACTAACATAATACCAGGCTCTGCTAGGGTTTGGCGGCAATCTCCATGGAGGCAAAGAAAGAGCGGAAATCGACAAAGACAGAGATGGTGATCAATAGAATGTGGTTGGAAAGTATTTGGTGGCTGTGAAAAAGAGGCCATATGCGAATGGGGTGCAACACAGTAAATGGGATGAGATTATTCCTGACGAAGATGATCATGTTTCTATTATTGGAGAACCATTGGAGGCAAGGCATAAGTTAGAGCCCGACATCCAGATTTGTAGAAACGACAACGGAGTTGCCAACTTCAAAATGTCAAACGCGTTTAAGCAAAAAGCTTGGTGACAATGGCAGCAAACATTGATCGTGAATCTGCTAGGAAAAAAGTGTCTTATGACTTTATGAAATAACGGCTGGAACGCATGTGGGCAAAAGAAGGAAGAAATTTGGTAACAGACATAGCGAATAACTTCTTTCTTGTACAATTTGAAAGGAAAGATGACATAGCAAAAGCTGAAAGTCGCTTTTCGGAAGAAAAGTGCATATACCGGTTCTGCTAGTCGGTATAAAAGCGTACCGAAAAAGTATCCCGGAAAATTATGAAAAGTACATGATAATTACTAGAATAATATGTAGGACTTGTAAAACGAGTTTCAAGTTAAAATAATGAGAACTGGTGCCAGAAACTCGTACTGGCTATGAAAAGCGCGTACCGGAAAGGTGCTCCGAAATATATAAGAAAAATATGATAAATCTTGTAAAAATGAGTAGGTTAAGAATCCTGAGTTTAGGATTCAAATGCTAAGCGTAGCTATAATTGCTAATAATGTGTGTTTAAAACTTAAGTGCCTATATATATGCATCTTGCACCAAACCCTAGGCCATGTGTGATGTGCCTACGTGGGTTTTCTGATTTCTCTCCAGCCTTGTGCCTCCCATTGCCACCTTCACCTCCCTTCCCTCTTGTGAGCCAAAGGTGTCACCTTTCTCCTTGTTCTTGCCACTTAAACACTTGAGTGTGTGTGGGGTAACCTTGGTGGTGAGTTGTGAAGCATTTCAGAGGATATGCTTGCTGTTTGTTGGGAGTGTTAGGGGCTGTTTAGTCTGAGTTTGTGTGAGTGGGGCTTGTTCTTGGCTTCTTGAGCTTCAAGAAGCCACCTTTTGGCATAAAGGGTCAAGCTTGAAGTGTATTTTCGTAGCCTTGTGAAGTCAGAACTTGGGTGCTATGTTGGAGGCTTCCTTCTGTTTCATTTTCGAAGTTTTGGTGCCTTGGAGGTATTCATGATCATCCTTTGTGTATTTTTAGGTCTAAAGCTTACTTAATAGGTTAATAAGTGAAACTTTAACCATTTGAGTAAAGGAATGTGTTTTTGGGTTCATAACATGTTGGTGGTTATCTGTTTAGGGAGTCATTGGACTCCCAATCGCTTTTGGATCCTTAAATTTGGCATTTTGCAGAAGTTGGCTCGAATTTCTGCATTCTGTTGGAGAAGTATTCGAATACTTTCCGTGTAGTATTCGAATACTTGTCCTTGGTAATCGAATACTCCTTGCAGGAGTATTGAAATACTTTTCTGGGAAGAAAAGTATTCAGATACCTTTGAAGAAGTATTTGAATACTGGAAGGTATTCGAATACAGTGAGGTTTGGTATTCGGATAATGAGGTATTCGGATACTAGGGGGAAAAGTATTCGGGTACTTGTGAGTATTCGAATACTTTAGTGAAAGTAATCGAATACTTTCTGGAGAGCTGGAGTATTCGAATACTACTCGTGGAGTATTCGAATACTTCCTGCTGAAATAGCATGTAATGAGTTAAAATGAGTAGGAAAGACTTAATCACTTAAGGTAATCTGAGCTATGATTATTGATGAGTAATTATGGTATGGGCAGATTGTGATTGTGCTGTTTGTGGGCCTTGAGCCGTGTGGACTCTTGGTTTGCATAGCTAGCTTACAAGGTAAGCTTTCGTGTCCTCGGTTTAGCCATTGTTGGTTCCACCATGTCCCATGGGGGTATAGTTATATGCATGATCTTTTTTTCATGATATATTGATTTGTGAAATGCTGTTGAGCTGTTATATGCGAGTGCCTTTATAATATGCATGTGGTGTTCCACCTATACGGTAAGCCTGAGTATGTGGTACATACAAGAGGGTGAGGTTGTGGGTGAGGTGCAAGCGGTATTCCTTGTACTTATTGTGGGGTTGTAGACGTACGTCCTACATTTCTCTGGCCAGTAGAATAGTATTGACACACATGACATGATTATCTGCTGCATTGCACTGTTTTAGAAATGATACTAATGAACTGTTTTTGAACTTATATTGCACATGTAAGTGAGCTTGGGGTGGAAGATCCTTGAGGACGCCTTGCCTTACTGAGATTTCTTGTTTAGAGATCTCACTCCACGTTTGGGGATTGCTTATTTCAAGTTCAGGTAGTATGGGGACTGATGTCTCTGGCGGCAGGAGGCCAGAGCTTAGTTGATGATTATTGCTGTTAGTTATGCTGACCTGTGTGAATGCTGGATTTGGATGCTGTTTATGTTTTCTGCACTTATATGCTTATGTTGCTTTTGTTGAGACTGATGTTGGGCTTTGTTGTCTTATTTGGGTGAGCATGGGGTTTGTCCATAACACTTTGTGGTTAGTACTTTTAGTTGGATTTGTATAAACTGTTAGATGGTCCGGTCTACGTTTTGTAGTTCCGTGACTAGAGACTCATACTTATGTTATTTAATTAATGAGGTATTTCAGTTAGTTGTTTATTGCAATATACATACAGGCGATGTTTTGAAAAAATGGTTAAGTAATCAAGTTGGTAATGGTTAATGACATCATAATTGAAAAGAAAAAGATATTCTGCAATTTTAATTAAGCGCAGCTTAATATGATAATATGATAACATTACCGGATATATACGGGGTGTTACACACGTCAAGCCTGCTACTCCTCCGTCTCAATGATGCGCTCATTCCTTGTATGGAACGTGAAAGGGGTTGCCAAGAAGGAGCTTAGTAGGCACCTGAAGATTTTAGTAGTCAAATACTCGATTCGGTTGTTAGCTCTTGTAGAGACTCGCACCTCTGGGATAAATTGCAAGCGGTTATTGAAGAAAATTAGGTTTGATAAATATGCCTTAGAAGAGGCTCAAGGATTTGTGGGTGGTATTTGGTGGCTTTGGTCGTCTTCATATGTGTCTGTCGATGTGGTAAGACAATCTACCCAATTTCTCCATTCTCGCGTCTGCATCCCAGGTTAGTAATAGATTACACATAACAGGGGACACAAATCAGCTTCTATTTGGGCTGGTAATCGATTACCCAAGCATGGTAATTGATTACCTAGTTCAGTTACCGATTACCAATAGCATGTCTGCATGGCAATAAAAAATATAGTGTGGTAAAATAACCATATCTTAAGCTACATAGCTCTAAATTGAGTGAGGTTTGGACCCATATGAAGATACCACATAGGGCTATAACCTTATGAAATCTTAGATCCATTGGGTGAGTGGATTACTAGTAGTTCTATTTGGAAATTGTTGCTTTATTTTCGGAAGTCCGATTTAAAACAATGGCCTTGCAAGTTTCATAACTCAGGCTATACTTACCCAAATGATTAATACTATACCATTTTGGAAAGGCCAAGACCTCTAGTTTTACATAATAAAATGTTAAAACTAATGACGAAGCCTTATAGTTTCAGTCATGCAAATTATAAGAACGATTTAGTACCGAGCAAGACTATAGAGTCTATTTCTTTTGAGTGTTCTTCATGGGAATGACTTATAGACTCTACTGTACGATTAATATATATTTCAGGGGTACGGGATCCTAAGAGAGTTAGATAACCTCACCCACTATGATATAGCGTCCCAATATGATTACCCATTACTCAAGGTATAGTAAAGTCTTAAGATTGAAATTATGAAGTAAATTTTACACCATGCTACTGTATGGGAACTACATGGTTGATGGTATTAAGTTAATGTATGATGCTTACGTGTAATGTATGAGTTATAATTGAGGTATTTGAATTAAAAGAATAAGAAATAATTTAATTGCAGTAAATAGAAAAAGAAAATAATAAAAAGTTTATCCGTATTTTAATCAATTATTGCGATTGTAACACCACTTAATACCATACTATATGATAATACACCTGCTCGAGATGGGGTGTTACACAATCCCTCTGCCCTCTCTCCTTGATACGAGCTGTCGAACTAGCGCAAATTAATTAAATTAGGTTTATTAAAAATTTGTAGTAAAGCGTCAACCTAAGTCGTCTCTCAAGGAGTTTGCAAGGATCTTAATCGCCCAGTTATAAAAATAAAAATAAAAATAAAATGGAAACCAAATGAAAATGGAAACTAAATGAAAAGAGAAAATAAGGAGAAACGGAAACTAAAGAAAAACATAAACTAAAATGGGGGGTTAATATGATTGTAAATTTAAACAAAAATAAAATAGAATAAAAAGTAATCAAATTAAAAGCAATCAACCAAAGAATTAGGATTCCAAGCATATCCATCATTGGACAAATAATTACCAAATCGCGATTGATCTCAATTGAATCAGAATCCTTATATCTAATTGAGAACCCTCCCTAAGCGATCGCTTAGCGTTTGGTTGAATACGGCGCGTCTACTCGCGCAATCGCGGAGTATAAACCCTTTCGACTTGAGTTCATTGGCTTAATCAACCTAACCCTTAAATCTAATGGTTAATCTCTTTCCTAAGAACGCAATCGCGTATCTCAGATTGAACACCCACAATCGCGCGATGCCAAACCGAGTGGGAAAGCGAAACGAATTTGGTTCAAAATGAGGCGCGGGTCCTCAGGATTCAACCATGGAATCCTCAACCCTTGGGTTGATTAAAGAAAAGAGGAGAGAAAAAAGACGAAAATTATATTAATTTCAAAACTGTAAAATTCAAACTCAAATGAAAGATGTTCCACAAGGTCCCTTACTCTCGCCCTTTTAACCCCTAATCAAGCTGGGCTTCAGGCTCTACAAATTCAACCCAAAATAAAAGGAAACAAAACAGAATTAATGGCTGTCGGCTTCATGTACATTGGGTTCAAAATTATAACTTAAGTCCAAACATCAAAATAAATTTCCAGCAAAACACGTCCCTCTTGGGCTCAGGTTTCGACCATCTTCCCGTCCAGATTGGGCTTCAGTAGCTGAAATAGAGATTGTAGCCGTATCTGTTAGCTGCAAAACGCAACAAGAACGGAGTCAATTGGACATCTGTAGAGTGAGATATGGTCAAAATACGAAAGTAGTGTAAATCTGGAAAATTATGACGAAAATCAATTAAACCCAATTAAAATCTATAATTCTGATTTGACCCAAAAGACCTTTATTTAATTCAAATAAAACCTAAAAATACCAACCAAGAGTAATAAATAAGTGTAACAAAATATGTGTTATCAAATTTCCACACACTTATCTTTTTGCACTCCTGGGCAAAAACTAAAATTGAAAGCAAAGACTAAGATCAACCAATCCCTTCTAACAATTACAAAGGATACAGAAAATATACAAAGATCACAAATCTTCAACAGATAAACCAATTAGGATATAAATTCTCTAATCTCAAATCACAAGATCTGCTAATTTCAACTCTACATGCCAATTACAGAAAATGGTTCTTCACAGGATGTTCTCAATATTTTTCTCTCAAGTGTATCAGGTAATCAGTGTATCAAGTAATCACCATAGGCTTGCTCAAATTTTACTTCTCCACTGCTACTAAGAAATGCATGCATAAATCAAGAGGACTTTATGTAGGGTTGTAATGGGGCTAAGATGAAGGTATGGATAAAATATGGAAAAGAAAGGTTAAATACCCAAGAAACTTAAAAGAGCACTAGCAAAATAAAAATTATACTAACAAAACATAACTGAAATAAAAACAGAAAAACACAACATAAAGATGAGAACTATTTTTTTTTCAATTTTTTCAATTTTTTTTTTTTTTTTTTTGCTTTTTTTTTTTTTCTCTTTACATTAAAAAAAAAAAAACATTAAATGAATACCCCTCCCTCACACTTAAAGTGTTGCACGTCCCGGGAAACCTCCACGCTTAAACACAAAATTACAGTGAAACCAATGCTCAGTAAATCTCCAGGGTGTGGAATTAATTGGTTTTTCACTTAGGCTTATAATGCGGCTTAAGAAATAAAGGATATAAAGGCTCAAAGGTGCTCACCAAGGGATAATAATGTAAAAGATGGTTATCTGGCTAAAGTGAAAAATAAAAGAAAAAAATGTCTCTATCATATTCATGCATGTAAATGAAAAATGCAGTTTCAAAAAGAATAAGATCAAGTTCTAGAGAATAAAGATCATGAGCAGAAACACACAAGAAAGAGAGAATGACAAAAGATGTAATCCATTTATACAGGACCAAAATCTCACAAGGGTAAAACCAAATTACGCAATCAGCATAACAATATCAGTCAACAAGTAATATAATCCAAGAGTCAAGAATTAAGCCTGATCAGAATAATCTATCAAAAGAAATATATCCAAGTTCATTCCATGTATAACTCAACAATTATCAGAAAGAAAAGGAAAATTCACTTATTCACAATTAAAGTTGAAACAAAAATTGCAAAGAAAAAGGAAATAAAGAAAAAGGAAAAGAAGACTCCATATCCTCCTTAGGGAAGGTAAATGGCATCAGTGAGCCTGATTTGTGCCTCCACAAGCTGCTGCTGGAGTCCCTCATAAAAAGGCTTGAAACAATGTCCATCCACATGTGAAAATCCTCTCAGACTACTTATCACACAACTCCCTATGATTAATTTTCTGCATAACTGAAACAAAAGGAGGAAGAGGGTAACAAACGATAGAGAACGATGCAAACTCCCCGGCAACGACGCCAAATTTAACACGAGCTGTCGAACTCGCGCAAATTAATTAAATTAGGTTTATTAAAAATTTGTAGTAAAGCGTCAACCTAAGTCGTCTCTCAAGGAGTTTGCAAGGATCTTAATCGCTCAGTTATAAAAATAAAAATAAAAATAAAATGGAAACCAAATGAAAATGGAAACTAAATGAAAAGAGAAAATAAGGAGAAACAGAAACTAAAGAAAAACGGAAACTAAAATGGGGGGTTTAATATGATTGTAAATTTAAACGGAAATAAAATAAAATAAAAAGTAATAAAATTAAAAGCAATCAACCCAAGAATTAGGATTCCAACGATATCCATCATTGGACAAATAATTACCAAATCGCGATTGATCTCAATTGAATCAGAATCTTTATTTCCAATCGAGAACCCTCTCTAAGCGATCACTTAGCGTTTGGTCGAATACGGCGCGTCTACTCGCACAATCGCGGAGTATAAACCCTTTCAACTTGAGTTCATTGGCTTAATCCACCTAACCATTAAATCTAATGGTTAATCTCTTTCCTAAGAACGCAATCGCGTATCTCAGATTGAACACCCACAATCGCGCGATGCCAAACCGAATGGGAAAGAGAAACGAATTTGGTTCAAAATGAGGCACAGGTCCTCAGGATTCAACCATGGAATCCTCAACCCTTGGGTTGATTGAAGAAAAGAGGAGAGAAAAAAGACGAAAATTATATTAATTTAAAAACTGTAAAATTCAAACTCAAATGAAAGATGTTCCACAAGGTCCCTATTCTCCCCCTTTTAACACCTAATCAAGATGTACTTCAGGCTCTACAAATTCAACCCAAAATAAAAGGAAACAAAACAGAATTAATGGCTCTCGGCTTCATGTACATTGGGTTCAAAATTATAACTTAAGTCCAAACGTCAAAATAAATTTCCAGCAAAACACGTCTGTCTTGGGCTCAAGTTTCGACCATCTTCCCGTCCGAATTGGGCTTCAGTAGCTGAAATAGAGATTGTAGCCGTATCTGTTAGCTGAAAAACGCAACAAGAACGGAGTCCATTGGACATATGTAGAGTGAGATATGGTCAAAATACGAAAGTAGTGTAAATCTGAAAATTTATGACGAAAATCAATTAAACCCAATTAAAATCTATAATTCTGATTTGACCCAAAAGACCTTTATTTAATTCAAATAAAACCTAAAAATACCAACCAAGAGTAATAAATAAGTGTAACAAAATATGTGTTATTAAATTCCCTCACACTTATCTTTTTGCACTCCTGGGCAAAAACTAAAATTGAAAGCAAAGACTAAGATCAACCAATCCCTTCTAACAATTACAAATGATACAGAAAATATACAAAGATCACAAATCTTCAACAGATAAACCAAGCAGGATATAAATTCCCTAATCTCAAATCACAAGACCTGCTAATTTCAACTGCACATGCCAATTACAGAAAATGGTTCTTCACAGGATGCTCTCAATATTTTTCTCTCAAGTGTATCAGGTAATCAGTGTATCACTCAAATCTACTCAAGAAAATTATTCTACCATAGGCTTGCTCAAATTTTACTTCTCCACTGCTACTAACAAATGCATGCATAAATCAAGAGGACTTTATGTAGAGTTGTAACGGGGTTAAGGTGAAGGTACGGATAAAATATGGAAAAGAAAGGTTAAATACCCAAGAAACTTAAAAGAGCACTAGCAAAATAAAAATTATACTAACAAAACATAACTGAAATAAAAACAGAAAAACACAACATAAAGATGAGAACTTATTTTTTTTCAATTTTTTTTTTTTGCTTTGCTTCGTTTCTTTTTCATTTTTTTTAATTTCAATTTTTTTTTTTTTTTTTTGCTTTGCTTCATTTCTTTTTCACTTTACAGTAAAAAAAAAAAAACATTAAATGAATACTCCTCCCTCACACTTAAAGTGTTGCACGTCCCGGGAAACCTCCACGCTTAAACACAAAATTACAGTGAAACCAATGCTCAGTAAATCTCCAGGGAGTGGAATTAATTGGTTTTTCACTTAGGCTTGTAATGCAGCTTAAGAAATAAAGGATATAAAGGCTCAAAGGGGCTCACCAAGGGATAATAATGTAAAGGATTGCTATCTGGCTAAAGGGAAAAATAAAAGAAAAAAAGTCTCTATCATGTTCATGCATGTAAATGAAAATTGCAGTTTTAAAAAGAATAAGATCAAGTTCTAGAGAATAAAGATCATGAGCAGAAACACACAAGAAAGAGAGAATGACAAAAGATGTAATCCATTCATACAGGACCAAAATCTCACAAGGGTAAAACCAAATTACGCAATCAGCATAACAATATCAGTCAACAAGTAATATAATCCAAGAGTCAAGAATTAAGCCTGATCAGAATAATCTATCAAAAGAAATATGTCCAAGTTCATTCCATGTATAACTCAACAATTATCAGAAAGAAAAGAAAAATTCACTTATTCACAATTAAAGTTGAAACAAAAATTGCAAAGAAAAAGGAAATAAAGAAAAAGGAAAAGAAGACTCCCTATCCTCCTTAGGGAAGGTAAATGGCATCAGTGAGCCTGATTTGTGCCTCCACAAGCTGCTGCTGGAGTCCCTCATAAAAAGGCTTGAAACAATGTCCATCCACATGTGAAGATCCTCTTAGACTACTTATCACACCACTCCCTATGATTAATTTTCTGCATAATTGAAACAAAAGGAGGAAGAGGGTAACAAACGATAGAGAACGATGCAAACTCCCCGGCAACGACGCCAAATTTAACACCAGCTGTCGAACTCGCGCAAATTAATTAAATTAGGTTTTTTAAAGTTTTGTAGTAAAGCGTCAACCTAAGTTGTCTCTCAAGGAGTTTGCAAGGATCTTAATCGCTCAGTTATAAAAATAAAAATAAAAATAAAATGGAAACCAAATGAAAATGGAAACTAAATGAAAAGAGAAAATAAGGAGAAACAGAAACTAAAGAAAAACGGAAACTAAAATGGGGGGTTTAATATGATTGTAAATTTAAACGAAAATAAAATAAAATTAAAAGTAATAAAATTAAAAGCAATCAACCCAAGAATTAGGATTCCAACGATATCCATCATTGGACAAATAATTACCAAATCGCGATTGATCTCAATTGAATCAGAATCTTTATTTTCAATTGAGAACCCTCTCTAAGCGATCACTTAGCGTTTGGTCGAATACGGCGCGTCTACTCGCACAATCGCGGAGTATAAACCCTTTCGACTTGAGTTCATTGGCTTAATCCACCAAACCATTAAATCTAATGGTTAATCTCTTTCCTAAGAACACAATCGCGTATCTCAGATTGAACACCCACAATCGCGCGATGCCAAACCGAGTGGGAAAGAGAAACGAATTTGGTTCAAAATGAGGCGCAGGTCCTCAGGATTCAACCATGGAATCCTCAACCCTTGGGTTTGAAAGTTCGAAATGGCCTTGAAGGCCGATGCATGCAAGAGGGAAAAACAAAATTTTTCTTTGCGGAATATACATGCACATCAAGATCATGCTTTAGGAAAACATGATGTTACCTTGTTCGTGAAATCACCAGATTATCAAGGCCGGTCTGAAGGGTTCAGACCCTAACGTTGATCCACACCATCCACTCGTCTAGGTGCAAGAACTCCTTCTTGTGAAGCCACCGGATGATCACCACAAAGAGGCTTGCTAGGCGCTCTATGTGTGAAGATGGAGGCTAGGTGAAAGTGTTTGAAAAAGTGAAGCTCTCAATGTGAAAGCTTCACAAGTGGCGCAGGAGAGAGGAGAGAATAGGCTAGGTTTTCAGAAAAACCCTTGGAGGAACAACTGAACACTCAGGCACATAAGAGGAGAGTATTTAAAATAAAATACCAATCAGATCAGATTTTTCTCCTAAAAATCTGATCATTAGGCGCCAGATAGAAGAGAGAAGTGGAGCTGTTTTATTTCAAAAATTGCTAACAGTCTCCTAGAATATTCTCTTGAGAATTGGTTCAAAACCTATTCAAAATTCTGATCAGAAATCTTCATAAGATCAGCTATATGGTGCGCCCCGTATAGCCCAAAAAGGTGACCAGATACATCTGAGTAGTTGCATTCAAATTTGAATCAACTCACTCAGATTTTCTCCAAACTGACTGAATCTTCTGGAGCTGATTTTGATGAGCAAATCTTGCTCACCAACAACCCAAATCAGCGCCATATATGGCCTTGGATCTTGTCCAAAAGATTCTCTCATGATACTAGTGATTTGTTCCAACAAGATCTCATCTTATCCTTTTGTTATGAAACAACCTTTCATAGGCAATTCAAATTCAAATTCAAATATTTGAATTCGAACATTCAAATATTCAAATTCAAATGTTCCAACATTCAAATTCAAAATTCAAATTTTAAAATTTCAAAATTCGAATTCCAAATCCAAATTTCAAAATTCAAATTTCAAATTTCCAATTCAAAATTCGAATTTCGAAATTCAAATTCAAAATTCAAAATTTCAAAATTCAAATTTCGAATTCCAAAATTCAAAATTTAAATGTTTGATAATTAATTTAACTAATTAAATTAATTAGTAATGTCTTGCACTATCCAAGCCCATTACAATGAACCATGCGCCCTCCACCCCTTTAGGTGGAGTTCCAAACAACTTCTTGAGCTAATAACTATTATTAGGCCCAATACCTTTAATGCTAGAGCATCTAGACAATTAGGTGTTTGTGTGTGACCCATTAGGTCTAACTTAGCCACTGACATAAATGGGCTTGGGCCCAATAAGCCCACAACCCATCTAATGACAACACAGAGCACTAGCAATGCTTTGTTGCCCCAGAACTAGTTAGATTAATGATTTGATCATCCTATTAAACATATTTGGTTGCCGTACATATTTCCTTTCGTCTCGGTTACCTTCCCATAAAACCTAGGGTAAGGAAGCGTATCAACCCCTGCGGTTTAGGGTAAGCTTTAATTGAAATTAGGGAATCTTCAATTTACAGACTCTAAAGGCAGATCATCTCATGATCTCTTTTACTATGCATAGATTCCCGAGTCCCTGTAAATGTCATCCCGATTTCTCCGGTTTATAGATAACCTAATCTCTCACAGAGATTTGACGAATTCCTTCAGCTTATCACCCTAGCCCTGTGTTCTTTCAGGACAAGCCCAACAGTATACCTATGAGTCTCCATGTTTCAGGCAGACGAGGTGCACAATCAAAGCATGCCTTCTAGAACACAGTCTAGGTAATAACTTCTGGTCTTAGGAAAGACATACCCAAATATAAAGAGACTATTCTAATGATACTCTATGTGAAAGTTCCTCATAGAGTCTCTTTGTGGGTCCGTTCAATGCGAGCTATACCCTTATAGGTCCGTCCACCCACGACTTTAGCTAAGACATCTCCATATCTGTAGCACATGAGGTCTATACCTTGTATCCATATACAAATAGATAAGTCGTGCTAGTCTTACCCGAGATTACTGACCCCATTCTCAGTATCTCTAGACTAGGAACATAAAATTAGGAATGAACATCCGGTATTCTTGAATCCTCATGATTGTGATCTCATCACAGATACTCAAGAGATACCTATTTTATTCCACGAGGTTTATCAAGTTATTCATAATATATTAATATTAATATCGAGACATAATTATGAAACAAGATAAAGAGTGCTTTTATTTATTTGCGACAATATTAAAAAGGTCTACATCTCTGTCCTTATTTATTTGCGACAATATTAAAAAGGTCTACATCGAATCCATTTCAGATTCCATGGCTTCAAGCCATCTAGAAGAGTCAACATCCTTGACTGCCTCTTCGTAGTTACTTGGTTCATCATCCTCGACGGTTTGCTGATTCTAAATCACAAACCCATACCTCTCAGGTGGATGGATGCCCCTCGTTGACCTACGGATTTGTGCGTTTACTTCTCCATTGGAGAACGTCGCCTGCGGAGCAGACTTGGGTTCCTCAATCTGTTCATGTGGTTCTTGAACTTCTTCAAGATCAATCTTACTCCCACTGGCTCTTTGAGAGATCAAATCCTTCTCAAGGAACTCAACTTTCTTGACACAAACACTTTGTGTTCTTCCATGGAGTAAAAGTAGTATCCCTTAGTACCTTTGGGATACCCCACAAATAGACATTTAGTACTCTTAGCACTAAGCTTGTCTGATGCCAACGCTTTGACATAAGCTGGCGATCCCCATACCCTGAGGTAACTCAGGTTGGGTCTCTTACCATTCCATATCTCATATGGTGTGGTCTGAACAGATTTTGACGGTACCCTATTTAGAAGGTATGCCGCTGTGTCAAGGACATATCCCCAAAACGATTTTGGAAGTTGAGTCTCACTCAGCATAGACCTGACCATGTCTAACAAGGTCCTGTTTCTCCTTTCGGAGACACCATTTTGGTGTGGTGTGTAAGGTGCAGTAAACTGCGAGAGAATTCCATTTTCTCTCAGATAATCCTGAAACTCATGGCTCAGATATTCACCACCACGATCTGATCGTAATGTCTTAATCATCTTGCCACGCTGTTTCTCTACTTCATTCCTAAACTCCTTGAACTTTTCAAAGGCTTCGGATTTATATCTCATTAGGTACACGTACCCAAATCTTGATTTGTCATCAGTAAAGGGAATGAAATAGGAGTATCCTCCTCTAGCCTCTATAGACATTGGCCCACAAACATCAGTGTGAATGAGTTCTAATAACTCACTAGCCCTATGACTTTCTAGCCTCTTGGGCTTGTGACAAGTCATTTTCCCAGCTAGACAAGATTCACACTGTCCATAGGATTCCAAATCCAAGGAATCTAGGTATCCATTTGCATACATCCTAGACAATCTTGTTTCATTTATGTGCCCTAGTCTACAGTGCCAAAGATATGATTGATTATCCATCCTAGGTCGTTTCACATCTATTTTGAGCATTTCAGTTCCCATTTCCAGAACATACAATCCATTTATTAAGGTAGCAGTACCATAAACAATATCATTCATAATGATAGAAAATGTACCATTCTTAATACTAAAAATAAATCCATCTTGTTCTAAACAAGAAATTGAAATAATGTTTCTAGAAATACTTGGAACATAAAGACATTTATTCAAATGCAAAATAAGGCTCGTAGGCAAAATGAGGTCGGCTTCTCCAATAGAATGAGCAGCAACCCTTGCTCCATTTCCAACGCGAAGGTCCACCTCGTTCCTCTCCAATCTCCTGGGGCTCCTAAGTACCTGCAACATATTGCAGATGTGAGAACCACAACGGTATCCAATACCCATGAAGTTGGATTAGCACATGAATAATTTATCTCAATCATGAAAATACCTGAGGTAGAAGCATCACCATGCTTCTTGTCCTTCACACTCTTCAGGTAGTCTGGACAGTTCCTCTTCCAATGGCCTTTCTTGCCACAATGGAAGCACTCAGCATCGCCTTTGTCCTTGGATGCTTTCTTACCCTTCTTGTTGCCCTTCTTCTTCTTGGATTTTCCTTTGGGCTTAAGGGAGTCACCTTTAGCAGGCCCCTTACCCTTACCCTTGGCCTTGCTAGGCCCACCAATCAGAAGAGCTTGTGTCTTATCCTTCTTGATAGACACTTCAGCAGTTGTTAACATACTTAACAACTCAGGCAAGCTCACTTGCATCCCATGCATGTGGTAATTCATGATGAATTGACTAAAGGAAGGTGGAAGTGAGGTGAGCACTAAGTCATTACTTAGTTCGGCATCCATGATAAAGCCTAGATTTCCTAGCTTCTCAATCAGACCGATCATCTTAAGAACATGACTGCCAACAGACATGCTCTTAGACATCCTGCAAGAGAACAATTCTCTTGAGGCCTCATACCTCTCATGCCTGCCTTTAATGTCATACAACTCCTTGAGATGTAAGACAATAGAGGGAGCATCCATATGCTCATGCTGCTTTTGCAGTTCAGGCGACATGGATGCCAACATGATGCAGACAGCCAACACATTGTCATCCATGTGCTGTTTGTGGGCCCCGAAATCAAATTCCGCGAACCCATCTTCCCCTTCCCTAGGAGCTACGGGTAATTCAGCATCTAGGACGTAAGCAATCTTTTCGGCCCTTAGAACAATTCTTAGGTTTCGATACCAGTCCATAAAATTTGGACCGGTCAGCTTGTTCGTATCAAGTATGGAGCGCAGTGATAGTGTATTAGTCATACTAATTAACTGAAAAATGTAAAGATAAAAATTAATTAATATTTGGACATGTAGTAAAAACAAATTATTAAAGACTTTTATTAATTTGCCCCTCCCACTATTTTATCTAAGTCAATGACCCTTCCTTTTGACTTAGGGTTATTCTACTTTTAGAATTTACCTTAGTGGGATTAAGAATGCGATTATTTATTTTAACCCCCGTCTGAGACCGCAAGATTAATTTAAATAATGGATTGATCTTTATAAATGGTATCTCATACCCTTTCTTAACATTAGGTTGACAACTCCTTGTCACTTAGTGGTGCATCTCATGCAACCAACCTAGAACTATTACCCTAAGCACATAAGCCCGGCTGGGCCTGCAGCTTATGTCTCAGTTAAGCACTAACCAGCACCCCAAGTGTCTTACACTTCTAATACTACTCTTACTCAATGAAACAGTGGGTCCCAACTGGGTTGTAGAGCACCACTATTTAGATGAGGTTTGAGTAATATTGGTGGTGGGAGGTAATCATGTGCTTAATAATTTTATTCCTTTTAAGGGTTCATTTTATTAAGGGTTTATTAAGTCTCATCAAACACATTAATATATTATCATGCTAGTCGTAACCTATGTCATACATCTAACGATTTAAACTAGTCGCAATTGGACTTGCATAATAATCATACAAACGCGATTTAGTCCAACACATGCACACTAGACGTCATAAGCCATAAAGCATACATATCGCGATACTCTATATGATCATTGGAGGAACAACTGAACACTTAGGCACATAAGAGGAGAGTATTTAAAATAAAATACCAATCAGATTTTTCTCCTAAAAATCTGATCATTAGGCGCCAGATAGGAGAGAGAAGTGGAGTTGTTTTATTTCAAAAATTGCTTACAGTCTCCTAGAATATTCTCTTGAGAATTGGTTCAAAACCTATTCAAAATTCTGATCAGAAATCTTCATAAGATCAGCTATATGGTGCGCCCCATATAGCCCAAAAAGGTGACCAGATACATCTGAGTAGTTGCATTCAAATTTGAATCAACTCACTCAGATTTTCTCCCAACTGACTGATCTTCTGGAGCTGATTTTGATGAGCAAATCTTGCTCACCAACAACCCAAATCAGCGCCATATATGGCCTTGGATCTTGTCCAAAAGATTCTCTCATGATACTAGTGGTATTAGGTTGACAACTCCTTGTCACTTAGTGGTGCATCTCATGCAACCAACCTAGAACTATTACCCTAAGCACATAAGCCCGGCTGGGCCTGCAGCTTATGTCTCAGTTAAGCACTAACCAGCACCCCAAGTGTCTTACACTTCTAATACTACTCTTACTCAACGAAACAGTGGGTCCCAACTGGGTTGTAGAGCACCACTATTTAGATGAGGTTTGAGTAATATTGGTGGTGGGAGGTAATCATGTGCGTAATAATTTTATTCCTTTTAAGGGTTCATTTTATTAAGGGTTTATTAAGTCTCATCAAACGCATTAATATATTATCATGCTAGTCGTAACCTATGTCATACATCTAACGATTTAAACTAGTCGCAATTGGACTTGCATAATAATCATACAAACGCGATTTAGTCCAACACATGCACACTAGACGTCATAAGCCATAAAGCATACATATCGCGATACTCTATATGATCATTGGAGGAACAACTGAACACTTAGGCACATAAGAGGAGAGTATTTAAAATAAAATACCAATCAGATTTTTCTCCTAAAAATCTGATCATTAGGCGCCAGATAGGAGAGAGAAGTGGAGCTGTTTTATTTCAAAAATTGCTTACAGTCTCCTAGAATATTCTCTTGAGAATTGGTTCAAAACCTATTCAAAATTCTGATCAGAAATCTTCATAAGATCAGCTATATGGTGCGCCCCATATAGCCCAAAAAGGTGACCAGATACATCTGAGTAGTTGCATTCAAATTTGAATCAACTCACTCAGATTTTCTCCCAACTGACTGAATCTTCTGGAGCTGATTTTGATGAGCAAATCTTGCTCACCAACAACCCAAATCAGCGCCATATATGGCCTTGGATCTTGTCCAAAAGATTCTCTCATGATACTAGTGATTTGTTCCAACAAGATCTCATCTTATCCTTTTGTTATGAAACAACCTTTCATAGGCAATTCAAATTCAAATTCAAATATTTGAATTCGAACATTCAAATATTCAAATTCAAATGTTCAAACATTCAAATTCAAAATTCAAATTTTCAAATTTCAAATCCAAATTTCAAAATTCAAATTTCAAATTTCAAATTCAAAATTCGAATTTCGAAATTCAAATTCAAAATTCAAAATTTCAAAATTCAAATTTCGAATTCCAAAATTCAAAATTTAAATGTTTGATAATTAATTTAACTAATTAAATTAATTAGTAATGTCTTGCACTATCCAAGCCCATTACAATGAACCATGCGCCCTCCACCCCTTTAGGTGGAGTTCCAAACAACTTCTTGGGCTAATAACTCTTATTAGGCCCAATACCTTTAATGCTAGAGCATCTAGACAATTAGGTGTTTGTGTGTGACCCATTAGGTCTAACTTAGCCACTGACATAAATGGGCTTGGGCCCAATAAGCCCACAACCCATCTAATGACAACACATAGCACTAGCAATGCTTTGTTGCCCCAGAACTAGTTAGATTAATGATTTGATCATCCTATTAAACATATTTGGTTGCCGTACATATTTCTTTTCGTCTCGGTTACCTTCCCATAAAACCTAGGGTAAGGAAGCGTATCAACCCCTGCGGTTTAGGGTAAGCTTTATTCGAAATTAGGGAATCTTCAATTTACAGACTCTAAAGGCAGATCATCTCATGATCTCTTTTACTATGCATAGATTCCCGAGTCCCTGTAAATGTCATCCCGATTTCTTCGGTTTACAGATAACCTAATCTCTCACAGAGATTTGACGAATTCCTTCAGCTTATCACCCTAGCCCTGTGTTCTTTCAGGACAAGCCCAATAGTATACCTATGAGTCTCCATGTTTCAGGCAGACGAGGTGCACAATCAAAGCATGCCTTCTAGAACACAGTCTAGGTAATAACTTCTGGTCTTAGGAAAGACATACCCAAATATAAAGAGACTACTCTAATGATACTCTCTGTGAGAGTTCCTCACAGAGTCTCTTTGTGGGTCCGTTCAGTGCGAGCTATACCCTTATAGGTCCGTCCACCCACGACTTTAGCTAAGACATCTCCATATCTGTAGCACATGAGGTCTATACCTTGTATCCATATACAAATAGATAAGTCGTGCTAGTCTTACCCGAGATTACTGACCCCATTCTCAGTATCTCTAGACTAGGAACATAAAATTAGGAATGAACATCCGATATTCTTGAATCCTCATGATTGTGATCTCATCACAGATACTCAAGAGATACCTATTTTATTCCACGGGGTTTATCAAGTTATTCATAATATATTAATATTAATATCGAGACATAATTATGAAACAAGATAAAGAGTGCTTTTATTTATTTGCGACAATATTAAAAAGGTCTACATCTCTGTCCTTATTTAATCATAAGATTGTCTCTAGGACACCCAAATACTAACAGGGTTGATTAAAGAAAAGAGGAGAGAAAAAAGACGAAAATTATATTAATTTAAAAACTGTAAAATTCAAACTCAAATGAAAGATGTTCCACAAGGTCCCTACTCTCGCCCTTTTAACCCCTAATCAAGCTGGGCTTCAGGCTCTACAAATTCAACCCAAAATAAAAGGAAACAAAACAGAATTAATGGCTCTCGGCTTCATGTACATTGGGTTCAAAATTATAACTTAAGTCCAAACGTCAAAATAAATTTCCAGCAAAACATGTCCGTCTTGGGCTCAGGTTTCGACCATCTTCCCTTCCGAATCGGGCTTCAGTAGCTGAAATAGAGATTGTAGCCGTATCTGTTAGCTGCAAAACTCAATAAGAACGGAGTCAATTGGACATCTGTAGAGTGAGATATGGTCAAAATACCAAAGTAGTGTAAATCTGGAAATTTATGACGAAAATCAATTAAACCCAATTAAAATCTATAATTCTGATTTGACCCAAAAGACCTTTATTTAATTCAAATAAAACCTAAAAATACCAACCAAGAGTAATAAATAAGTGTAACAAAATATGTGTTATCAAATTCCCACACACTTATCTTTTTGCACTCCTGGGCAAAAACTAAAATTGAAAGCAAAGACTAAGATCAACTAATCCCTTCTAACAATTACAAAGGATACATAAAATATACAAAGATCACAAATCTTCAACAGATAAACCAAGCAGGATATAAATTCCCTAATCTCAAATCACAAGACCTGCTAATTTCAACTGCACATGCCAATTACAGAAAATGGTTCTTCACAGGATGCTCTCAATATTTTTCTCTCAAGTGTATCAGGTAATCAGTGTATCAGGTAATCAGTGTATCATTCAAATCTACTTAAGAAAATTATTCTACCATAGGCTTGCTCAAATTTTACTTCTCCACTGCTACTAACAAATGCATGCATAAATCAAGAGGACTTTATGTAGCGTTGTAATAGGGTTAAGGTGAAGGTATGGATAAAATATGGAAAAGAAAGGTTAAATACCCAAGAAACTTAAAAGAGCACTAGCAAAATAAAAATTATACTAACAAAACATAACTGAAATAAAAACAGAAAAACACAACATAAAGATGAGAACTATTTTTTTTTCAATTTTTTTTTTTTTTTGCTTTGCTTCGTTTCTTTTTCATTTTTTTTTAATTTCAATTTTTTTTTTTTTTGCTTTGCTTCTTTTCTTTTTCTCTTTACAGTAAAAAATTAAAACATTAAATGAATACTCCTCCCTCACACTTAAAGTATTGCACGTCCCGGGAAACCTCCACGCTTAAACACAAAATTACAGTGAAACCAATGCTCATTAAATCTCCAGGGTGTGGAATTAATTGGTTTTTCACTTAGGCTTGTAATGCGGCTTAAGAAATAAAGGATATAAAGGCTCAAAGGGGCTCACCAAGGGATAATAATGTAAAGGATGGCTATCTGGCTAAAGTGAAAAATAAAAGAAAAAAATGTCTCTATCATATTCATGCATGTAAATGAAAAATGCAGTTTCAAAAAGAATAAGATCAAGTTCTAGAGAATAAAGATCATGAGCAGAAACACACAAGAAAGAGAGAATGGCAAAAGATGTAATCCATTCATACAGGACCAAAATCTCACAAGGGTAAAACCAAATTACGCAATCAGCATAACAATATCAGTCAACAAGTAATATAATCCAAGAGTCAAGAATTAAGCCTGATCAGAATAATCTATCAAAAGAAATATGTCCAAGTTCATTCCATGTATAACTCAACAATTATCAGAAAGAAAAGAAAAATTCACTTATTCACAATTAAAGTTGAAACAAAAATTGCAATGAAAAAGGAAATAAAGAAAAAGGAAAAGAAGACTCCCTATCCTCCTTAGGGAAGGTAAATGGCATCAGTGAGCCTGATTTGTGCCTCCACAAGCTGCTGCTGGAGTCCCTCATAAAAAGGCTTGAAACAATGTCCATCCACATGTGAAGATCCTCTCTGACTACTTATCACACCACTCCCTATGATTAATTTTCTGCATAATTGAAACAAAAGGAGGAAGAGGGTAACAAACGATAGAGAACGATGCAAACTCCCCGGCAACGGCGCCAAATTTAACACGAGCTGTCGAACTCGCGCAAATTAATTAAATTAGGTTTATTAAAAATTTGTAGTAAAGCGTCAACCTAAGTCGTCTCTGATGGAGTTTGCAAGGATCTTAATCGCTCAGTTATAAAAATAAAAATAAAAATAAAATGGAAAGCAAATGAAAATGGAAACTAAATGAAAAGAGAAAATAAGGAGAAACAGAAACTAATGAAAAAGGGAAACTAAAATGTGGGGGGGGGGGGGGAGGGGGGGTTTAATATGATTGTAAATTTAAACAGAAATAAAATAAAATAAAAAGTAATCAAATTAAAAGCAATCAACCCAAGAATTAGGATGCCAAGGATATCCATCATTGGACAAATAATTACCAAATCGCGATTGATCTCAATTGAATCAGAATCCTTATTTCCAATTGAGAACCTTCTCTAAGCGATCGCTTAGCGTTTGGTCGAATACGACGCGTCTACTCGCGCAATCGCGAAGTATAAACGCTTTCGACTTGAGTTCATTGGCTTAATCCACCTAACCATTCAATCTAATGGTTAATCTCTTTCCTAAGAACGCAATCGCGTATCTCAGATTGAACACCCACAATCGCACAATGCCAAACCGAGTGGGAAAGAGAAACGAATTTGGTTCAAAATGAGGCGCAGGTCCTCAGGATTCAACCATAGAATCCTCAACCCTTGGGTTGATTAAAGAAAAGAGGAGAGAACAAAGACGGAAATTATATTAATTTCAAAACTGTAAAATTCAAACTCAAATGAAAGATGTTCCACAAGGTCCTTACTCTCGCCCTTTTAACCCCTAATCAAGCTGGGCTTCAGGCTCTACAAATTCAACCCAAAATAAAAGGAAACAAAACAGAATTAATGGCTCTCGGCTTCATGTACATTGGGTTCAAAATTATAACTTAAGTCCAAACGTTAAAATAAATTTCCAGCAAAACATGTCTGTCTTGGGCTCAGGTTTCGACCATCTTCCCGTCCGAATTGGGCTTCAGTAGCGGAAATAGAGATTGTAACCGTATCTGTTAGCTGCAAAACACAACAAGAACGGAGTCAATTGGACATCTGTAGAGTGAGATATGGTCAAAATACGAAAGTAGTGTAAATCTGAAAAATTATGACGAAAATCAATTAAACTCAATTAAAATCTATAATTCTGATTTGACCCAAAAGACCTTTATTTAATTCAAATAAAACCTAAAAATATCAGCCAAGAGTAATAAATAAGTGTAACAAAATATGTGTTATCACTCCTCCCATAAGACTAACCATATGTGGTCCAACCATGGTCGTAGCCGTCGTCATAGACCAACCACTTAGCTCATGATGGAATAAATGAGTAAGGAGATTCAGTATCTGTGTCAAGCAGCTCGCCAGAATCTCCCACCCATCCTCCAAGAAGAAGTGCAAGCTGAAAGTGTATGACCGATACAACCCGCCCTATCACAAGCTCATTATAGAATGCCCCAACAAATGCCAAGGAACCTTATAGCCTAGACACTACCTCTGGTTGACCCTGCAATACTGATCGGAAACTAAGCCATTATACAATAACATAGCCACCATGTCATAATGTCAGGATCTCATGCCTTCTCAATGGTCGTTGCTCCTCAGATGAACTATATCCAATCATATCCATTATCTCCTCTTACTCCTCAAGTTCTATCCCGCAACAACTTGTACTCCATCAAAACTCCTGCGTGATGTCCTCCGCTCGACAGCCAAACAATTATGTTGCCCAACCAGCATCGTCCTATTCGGTTCATGTAACACCCCGTATATATCCGGTAATGTTATCATATCATCGTATTAAGCTGCGCTTAATTAAAAATGCAGAATATCTTTTTCTTTTCATTTATGACGTCATTATCATTACCAACTTGCTTAATCAACCATTTAAATAAAACCATGTCTGTATGTAAATTGCGAAAGACAGCTAACTGAAATACCTCATTAATAGAACTAACAGATATATGTCTCTAGTCACAGAACTACAACACGTAGACCGGACCAACTAGTAGTTTATACAACTCAAGCTAAAAGTTCTAACAAAATAGTGGCATGGACAACTCCCATGCTCACCCAAATAAGGCAACAAAGCCCAACATAAGTCTCAACTCAATAACCATAAATGACAGAAAACATAAACATCATCTAATCCAGTCATGCCAGCATAAATATAACAGCAATAATCATCAATTAAGCTCTGGCCTCCTGCCGCCAGAGGCAACAATCCCCATACTACCTGAACTTGAAATAAGCATTCCCCAAACGTGGGGTGAGATCTCTAAACAAGAAATCTCAGTAAGACAAGGGGTCCTCAAAGATCTTCCACCCCAAGCTCACTTACGTGTGCAATATAAGTTCTAAAGGCAGTATTTCAATATCAGTTCCAAAATCAGCTCAATGCAACAGATATTCATGTTATGTGTGTTATAACAATTCTACTGATCAGAGAAATGCAGGAATACGTCTATTACCCACATAAATGCCAGCTCATGCTGTACCCGCCCACAGGAATACCCCATGGCATCCTATTTAGACGAAAAACCACATACATATCATATAGCATTTGCACTTAACAGTTCGTTAGCATCTCAGAAAAACAATACATGAAAACACATCATGCATATAAGCCATCCCCCCAAGGAGTATGGTGGAACAGACAATGGATAACCCGAGGACACGAAAGCTTACCTTGTAAGCTAGCTATCCAAACCAAGAGTCCACACAGCTCAAGGCCCACAAACAGCACAATCACAATCTGCCCATACAATAAGTACTCATCAATAATCATAGCTCAGATTACATTAAGTGATTAAGTCTTTCCTATTCATTTTAACTCATTACATGTTGTTTCTGCAGGAAGTATTCGAATACTCCACGAGTAGTATTCGAATACTCCAGCTCTCCAGAAAGTATTCGATTACTTTCACTAAAGTATTCGAATACTCACAAGTATCCGAATACTTTTCCCCTAGTATCCGAATCCTCATTATCCGAATACCAAACCTCACTATATTCGAATACCTTCCAGTATTCAAATACTTCTTCAAAGGTATCCGAATACTTTTCTTCCCAGAAAAGTATTCCAATACTCCTGCAAGGAGTATTCGATTACCAAGGACAAGTATTCGAATACTACACGGAAAGTATTCGAATACTTCTCCAACAGAATGCAGAAATTCGAGCCAACTTCTGCATAATGCCAAATTTAAGGATCCAAAAGCGATTGGGAGTCCAATGACTCCCTAAACAGATAACCACCAACATGTTATGAACCCAAAAACACATTCCTTTACTCAAATGGTTAAAGTTTCACTTATTAACCGATTAAGTAAGCTTTAGACCTCAAAATACACAAAGGATGATCATGAATACCTCCAAGGCACCAAAACTTTGAAAATAAAACAAAAGGGAAGCCTCCAACACAGCACCCAAGTTCTAACTTCACAAGGCTACGAAAATACACTTCAAGCTTGACCCTTTATGCCAAAAGGTGGCTTCTTGAAGCTCAAGAAGCCAAGAACAAGCCCCACTCACACAAACTCAGACTAAACATCTCCTAACACTCCCAACCAACATCAAGCATATCCTTAGAAATGCTTCACAACTCACCACCAAGGTTACCCCACACACACTCAAGTGTTTAAGTGGCAAGAACAAGGAGAAATGTGACACCTTTGGCTCACAAGAGGGAAGGAAGGTGAAGGTGGCAATGGGAGGCACAAGGCTGGAGAGAAATCAGAAAACCCACTTAGGCACATCACACATGGCCTAGGGTTTGGTGCAAGATGCATATATATAGGCACTTAAGTTTTAAACACACATTATTAGCAATTATAGCTACGTTTAGCATTTGAATCCCAAACTCGGGATTCTTAACCTACTCATTTTTACAAGATTTATCATATTTTTCTTATATATTTCGGAGCACCTTTCCGGTACGCGCTTTTCATAGCCAGTACGAGTTTCTGGCACCAGTTCTCATTATTTTAACTTGAAACTCGTTTTACAAGTCCTACATATTATTCTAGTAATTATCATGTACTTTTTATAATTTTCTGGGATACTTTTTCGGTACGCTTTTATACCGACTAGCAGAACCGCTATTTGCACTTTTCTTCCGAAAAGCGACTTTCAGCATTGTTACTCACTTACTATACTTATTAAAGCCTCATAATAATTATTAGGGTCAATTATGAAATTATCTCATTAAAATCATAATTAACTGATTAATTTTCTTAATTAACGGTGTGAGTTCTTACATTCACCCCCCTTTTTAGGATTTTGTTCTCAAAATCAGAAACATACCTGTCTCGAAGCGCCGGGTACTGCCGGAGAAGCTCGTCTTCTCGCTCCCAGAATTACCCTTGGGGATTCTTCCCGTTCATCGTAATATGACCATCAAAATGGTCTTGCTCCTCAGCTTCATCTTGCCACGATCGCGAATCTTGAGTGGTCCGACGGGAGTTTTCAAGTTCTCCTGAACCTCCACATCATCCGGTTGCACCACATGCGAAGGGTCCGCTACATACTTCCGTAGCTGAGGCACGTAAAATACGTCGTGGATGTTGGCCAAGTTCGGAGGCAAGGCAAGCCGGTAGGCAACAGGTCCTACTTTACCAAGAATCTGGTATGGCCCAATAAACCGCGAGCTCAGCTTCCTCACTCCGAGTGCCCGTCCAACACCGGTGACAGTGAAATTTTCACAACACGTGCTCACCCTTACGGAACTCCAGTGGACGATGCTTATCATCAACACAGTTCTCCTGGCGATACAGCGCCTGCTCCAACTTTCCTCAGACCATCTGAATCGGTTGGTGGCAATTTGGACAAGGTCCATGCCAAACAACTCTTTATCTCCAACCTCAGACCAACAGGTAGGAGTTCTACACCTCCTACCAAACAGCGCCTCGTAGGGTTCCATGTCCAGGCTAGCAAGGAAAACACACTTTCACACAAACTCAACCGATGCTAGGTACATATCCCATGCCGAGCCCTGCCCCAAAGTGCAAAGTCTCAGCATGTCCTCCAAGATCTAGATGGTCCGCTCAGTCTGTCCAACAGTCCGAGGGTGATAGGTTGTACTCAGTCTTAACTGAGTTCCAAAAGCTCTCTGCAGTGCCTCCCAGAACCGAGATGTGAACTTCGGGTCCCTATCGCAGAAGAAAGTAGGCAGACTTTGACAATCTGTCCACGATGACCCAAAAGAGTCACAGCTAGCCTGAGTCTTAGACAAACCCATCACGGAGTCCATGGAAATACTTTCCCACTTCCACTGCGATACCTCGAGAGGTTGAAGCTTACCAAACGGCTTCTGGTGTTCTATCTTCACCTTAAAACGTCACGACAAAAGACACACAAAACAATGTCCATCCTCATTCCACGACACACCGTCCTGGTTCTTCTCCAAAAGCTCATTCTCGACTCTCAGTCTCAATCTTGAGAGGTGCATCCTCAAACAAGGAAGTCACCGTCAAACCTCGAAGTTCACAATGACATAAAATGAAAGTTGGAAATGGCCTTGAAGGCCGATGCATGCTAGAGGGAAAAACAAAACTTTTTCATTGCGGAACACACATGCATTCAAGATCATTCTTTAGGAAAGCATGATGTTACCTTGTTCGTGAAAACTCGTGATGATCAAGGTAGGTCTGAAGGGTTCAGACCCTCTAACATTGATCCATACCACCCACTGCGTCTAGGTGCAAGAACTCCTTCTTGTGAAACCGCCAAGTGATCACTACAATGAGGCTTGCTAAGCGCACACTGTGTGAAGAGAAAGGCTAGATAAAAGTGTTTGAAAGAGTGAAGCTTTCAATGTGAAAACTTCACAAAAGTGGCGTAGGAGAGGAGAAGAGAATGGCTTGGTTGGTTTTCTAAAAACCCTACAAGAAACATATATATAGAGGCGCACAAGAGGAGCCTATTTGTTAAAAACAAATCAGATTTTTAATCAATAAAAATCCCTTCCAAAAGGGCGCTCCATCAAAGAGAGAGAGAATAGGATTTGTTGCAAATCAAATCTCATCAAATCTTGCCAACAACATCCTATCATATCTTTATGATATATTAGGTTCAAAACCTAATCAAATATCTGATCATAAATCATCATATAATCAGTTATATGGTGCGCCCCATATAGCCTAAATAATGACCAGATACATTTGAGTAGTTGCATTCAAACTTGAATCAAATCACTTAAATATTCTCCCAACAGATCGTATCTTCTGGAGCTGATTCTGATGACTAACCAACAGCAAAATCAGCACCCCAAATCTTCTTAGATTATGTCCAAAAGATTTCCTCTTGATATGTTCCAACAAGATCAAATCTTATCCTTTTGTTATGAAACAACTTTTCATAGCCAATTCAAATTCGAATTTCAAACATTTGAATTCAAACTTTCAAACACTTAAATTTTAAATTCAAATTCAAATTCCAAATTCAAATTCAAATTTCAAAATTCAAAAATCAAATTTCAAATTTCAAAATCCAAATTCAAAATTCAAAATTCAAAATTCAAAATTCAAAATTCAAAATTCATATTTCAAATTCAAAATTCGAATTTCAAATTCAAAATTCGAATTTCAAAATTCAAATTCAAAATTCAAAATTCAAAATTCAAATTTCAAATTTCAAATTCAAAATTCAAAATTTAAACATTTGATAATTAATTTAACTAATTAAATTAATTAGTAATCTCTTGGACAATCCAAACCCATTACATAGATCCATGCGCCCTCCACCCTATCTGTGGAGTTCCAAACTACTTCTTGGGCTAATAACAATTGTTAGGCCCAATACCATTAATGCTAGAGCATCTAGACAATTAGGTGTTAGTGTGTGACCCATTAGGTCCAACATAGCCACTGACATAAATGGGCTTGGGCCCAATAAGCCCACAACCCATCTAATGAATACACAGAGCACTAGCAATGCTTTGTTGCCCCAGAACTAGTTAGATTAGTGACTTGATCATCCTATTGCACATATTTGGTTGCCGTATATATTTCCTTTCGTCTCGGTTACCTTCCCATAAAACCTAGGGTAAGGAAGCGTATCAACCCCTGCGGGTTTAGGGTAAGCTTTATTCGAAATAGGGAATCTTCAATTTACAGACTCTAAAGGCAGATCATCTCATGATCTCTTTTACTATGCATAGATTCCCGAGTCCCTGTAAATGTCATCCCGATTTCTCCGGTTTACAGATAACCTAATCTCTCACAGAGATTTGACGAATTCCTTCAGCTTATCACCCTAGCCCTGTGTTCTTTCAGGACAAGCCCAACAGTATAGCTATGAGTCTCCATGTTTCAGGCAGACGAGGTGCACAATCAAAGCACGCTTTCTAGAACACAGTCTAGGTAATAACTTCTGGTCTTAGGAAAGACATACCCAAATATAAAGAGATTACTCTAATGATACTCTCTGTGAGAGTTCCTCATAGAGTCTCTTTGTGGGTCTGTTCAGTGCGAGCTATACCCTTATAGGTCCACCCACGACTTTAGCTAAGACATCTCCATATTTGTAGCACATGAGGTCTATACCTTGTATCCATATACAAGTAGATAAGTCGTGCTAGTCTTACCCGAGATTACTGACCCCATTCTCAGTATCTCTAGACTAGGAACATAAAATTAGGAATAAACATCCGGTATTCTTGAATCCTCATGATTGTGATCTCATCACAGATACTCAAGAGATACCTATTTTATTCCACGGGGTTTATCAAGTTATTCATAATATATTAATATTAATATCGAGACATAATTATGAAACAAGATAAAGAGTGCTTTTATTTATTTGCGACAATATTAAAAAGGTCTACATCTATGTCCTTATTTAATCATAAGATTGTCTCTAGGACACCCAAATACTAACAAGCTCCCACTTGGCCTAGAGCCAATCAAACCTAAGTTGTATATCCAAAGCCTCATAATGACTATCATGTTTTCTCTGAGAAACAGCCTTTGTCAGAGAATCGGCCAGGTTATCATCTGTGAGAACATAATCCATCTTTACATCCATTCTATCAATGATTTCTCTAATCAGGTGATATCTGCGGAGCACTTCTTAGATCTTTGATGAGACCTAGGTTCCTTTGACTGCGCAATGGCTCCAGTGTTGTCGCATAGCAACTGTATGGGCTCATCCACGCTTGGAACCACCCTAAGTTCAGATATGAACTTCTTGATCCACACGACCTCCTTAGCCGCTTCTGAAGCAGCTATATATTCAGCTTCTGTCGTTGAATCTGCTGTTGTCTCCTGCTTGGAACTCTTCCAAGATACTGCCCCACCATTTAAGGTGAATACGAACCCTGACTGTGACTTGCAGTCATCTTTGTCATTCTGAAAGCTGGCATCAGTGAACCCTTTCACTGTAAGCTCATTAACCCCACCATAGACCAAAAGCGCATCCTTAGTTCTTCTCAAGTATTTAAGGATGGTCTTGACTGCCGTCCAGTGACCCTCTCCAGGGTCAGACTGGTATCTGCTCGTAATGCTTAAAGCATATGAGACATCTGGTCTCGTACATATCATGGCATACATGATGGACCCAATAGCCGAAGCGTATGGAATTCCACTCATGCGATCCTTCTCAGGCTGTGACTTAGGACACATAGCCTTTGAAAGATGCATCCCATGACTGACAGGTAGAAAACCCCTTTTCGACCCTTCCATGCTAAACCTTTTTAGCATCTTGTCAATATACGTGGATTGAGATAAACCCAGCAGCCTGTTTGATCTATCTCTATAGATCTTTATACCAAGTATAAAGGCCGCCTCTCCCAAATCCTTCATGGTGAAGCTTTCTGAAAGCCATTCTTTCGTTGTTTGTAATGTGGGGATGTCATTTCCTATAAGCAATATGTCATCTACATAAAGCACTAGGAAGACAACATTACTCCCACTAACTTTCCTATAAACACAAGGTTCATCCTCGTTCTTGATGAAACCGTTACTCCTAACGACCTCATCAAAACGAATATTCCAACTCCTTGATGCTTGCTTTAGCCCATAAATCGACCTTTGAAGTTTGCATACCATATGCTCCTGATCTTTGATTACAAATCCTTCAGGTTGTGTCATGTACACTTCCTCCTTCAAGAACCCATTCAAGAAGGTGGTCTTGACATCCATTTGCCAAATTTCATAGTCGTGATATGCTGCTATCGCAAGCATGATCCTTATAGATTTGATCATGGCAACTGGTGAGAAAGTTTCATCATAGTCAACTCCTTGTCTTTGACGATATCCTTTCGCCACCAACCTAGCTTTGTAGGTTTGAACGTTGCCATTTGCATCAGTCTTTCTTTTAAAGACCCATTTGTTACCGATAGGAACTATTCCTTGCGGTTTAGGAACCAAGGTCCATACCTTGTTCTGATACATCGAATCCATTTCAGATTCCATGGCTTCAAGCCAACTGGAAGAGTCAACATCCTTGACTGCCTCCTCGTAGTTACTCGGTTCATTATCCTCAACGGTTTGTTGATTCCCAATCACAAATCCATACCTCTCAGGTGGATGGATGACCCTCGTAGACCTACGGAGTTGTGTGTTTACTTCTCCATCGGAGAACGTCGCCTGCTGAGCAGACTTGGGTTCCTCAATCTTTTCATGTGGTTCTTGAACTTCTTCAAGATCAATCTTACTCCCACTGGCTCCTTGAGAGATCAAATCCTTCTCAAGGAACTCAGCATTCTTGGATACAAACACTTTGTGTTCATCCATAGAGTAAAAGTAGTATCCTTTAGTACCTTTAGGATACCCCACAAAAAGACATTTAGTACTCTTAGCACTAAGCTTGTCTGATGCCAATGTCTTGACATAAGCTGGCGATCCCCAAACCCTGAGATAACTCAGGTTGGGTCTCTTACCATTCCATATCTCATATGGTGTGGTCTGAACAGATTTAGACGGTACCCTATTTAGAAGGTATGTCGCTGTGTCTAAGGCATATCCCCAAAACGATTTTGGAAGTTTAGTCTCACTCACCATAGACCTAAACATCCGGTATTCTTGAATCCTCATGATTGTGATCTCATCACAGATACTCAAGAGATACCTATTTTATTCCACGGGGTTTATCAAGTTATTCATAATATATTAACATTAATATCGAGACAGAATTATGAAACAAGATAAAGAGTGCTTTTATTTATTTGCGACAATATTAAAAAGGTCTACATCTATGTCCTTATTTAATCATAAGATTGTCTCTAGGACACCCAAATACTAACATAAAAAACGTCATTCAATTCTCTGGGATCACCAGTCACTCTCTCAAAAGAGGTGACCTAACCCCACAGCTCAAAAATCCACACAAAACTCAAGTGAGTTTGGTCCTATTCCATGACTCTAACATCGACTAGTCTTACAATTTGAAAAATCATTATTTTCAAAATAACTTCATATTCATGTTCATTGTACGAAATCATAATCATAGTCATTTCAACCAACACATGTCATTTAGCATATTCATTCGCATAATAACGTACCTTAGTTCACGTACACCTGCAAAATTTTAAATCTTAGTAACATAATAGTTCGAATACTATAAACACAATATACCTCAATCTCCAGGGCATCTGCAAAATCGAGAGTCAGTCAAGGGTGAAATAACATTGATATATTACCACAGTTCACTGTACTTATTTCATGCTTAACACTATCCCTGGTGTTAACATGTCGACTACTCATGAAACATATCAATAATCGACATAAAATCCTAGAGTCATGGAGACCACTCAACTCACAAACTACTTGTACATGCACTGCCTCGCATATACAAGGTCACACGTGGCCCTTGCCACAAATACCAAGTGTTACACACTCAGTTTCCCTGAAGAGAATTTCACATTCTCAAACAGATCACCATCGCGATTAATTAGCGGAGTAAGTCATCTTGCCTCAATAACAAAATGACTGGTGCTTCCCATAGAGACACGCTCGGTCGAATGAAGTCTTTCGCCGAAAGACTCCCAACAACTTCTTCAGCTCAGCCATTTCTGGCGGAACATCTGGTATGGAGCTAATACAATAGACCCCACACCAGGCAACAATTCTAATCGAGAACACTATCTTCCGCTGTGGCGGAAACTCAGGAATCTCCTCAGGACATACCTCGAGGAATTCCTTACCACAGGAATGCCAGTGATATCCTCCTGTGCCCCACCTGCCAAACCTCCAACCAAAACATATCTGAATGCCCCTGCACTCAAGGCTCTCCTAGCCTGCAACAATGGTATATACGGCGAGGAACTGGCTGTGAAGTCACACGGAGACGTCACCACTCGCTAGGCACAACAATCAATCAATCAACCAGTCATCACACAACTATTGGACAATCCATCCATGCCAAGGATGATTTCCAAAATTAGTCATCGGTAATGCCATTCGATCTACCGAGAACTCATGGCCATCCCACTGAAACACGACATCTCGATGTGCAGTGGTAGTATCACACTTTTCTCCGGTGGTGGTAATCACCCGCAACGGTGGAGAATGCACAAACATGGGCAACTCACGCCCCACAGCAATCGGGGTTGCAACAATAAATTCATAGCCCCGGAGTCAAACAAAACATCAACAAATGATGCACCAAAGGTAACAGTACCTCAGACAAGGTTCGGAGCTCGGTCCGACTGCTGGCGACCCGACGTATACACATGACCGGTAGCAAGTGGCACCGAAGGTGCCGAAGAAGGTGCCAAAGGAACCATCTGCAATGGAACTGCCTGAACTGCTGCAGCTCTCGCCGTCGACGACGGACACTCTCTAGCATAGTGGCCTTCCTTGCCACACTGGAAACAGATAGTCTGGCCGGTAGCACACGACCCCAGATGAACCTTCCCATATCTCGTGCATCTGGGATTAGGAGGTTTCGCTGCACTCCCTTGAGCAGAAGTCCTCTTGAACTGATTTGGCGCTTGCCTAGCCGCCAACTGCTTCCCTTTGTCTTTTCTCCCAAACTTCCTATTTTTCCAGGAAGTAGAACTATCAGTTCCCTTCGTATCAGCAATCTTGGCCCTCTTGGCCTTACTCGAGTTGCAGAAATCCTCGATGTCCCGACACTGCTGCACCAGTGTCCCGAAGTCTCTAGAAGCAGACCCCGCAAGGTAACCAGCAATATCCTCACTAAGTCCCCTGCGGAACTTAGCAGCCAAGAAAACAGGAGTAGGCCTCTCCATCCGAAAGTGAGCGAACTTAACCAGCTTATTGAACTTGGCCAGGTACTCGTTAACAGACAACGAGCCCTGCACCAACCGGTCGAACTCCCCATGCTTCCTCTCCTGTGCATCATAGGGAAAGTACCGACCCAGAAAGCAATCCTCGAAGAATGGCTATGTCATAACATGATCTTGCATCTCGAACGCGTGAGAGGTGTTCATCCACCACTCATGGGCATCGCTTTCCAGCATATAAGTAGCAAACATCATCTTCTGCTGATCCGTACACTGCATGACCCAGAAGATCTTGTCCAGCACCTGAAGCCATCTCGCCGCAGCAATAGGGTCATAAGACCCATCAAAGGAAGTTGGCTTATACTTGCGAAAAGCATTAAGCTGAGGATCAATCACATCACGGTCTTCAGCAAGCTCCACATAGGGTTCCATCACCCCAGTGAGTTGACCAGTGCTTTCAACATGGCTCTGGCTCTCACCCTGAAGACTAGGTGGAGGCGGCGGTGGTGGCAGTGGAGGTGGTGGCGGAGGGAACTGACAACCAGCAGGACCCGCCCTCAAGTCCTCCAACATGACTCTCAACATGGTCATGTTCGCCAGCCGGTTCGCCTCAAGAGCATCCTCTGTGACCTTCTGGTTCGCTTCTCTAGCAGCGTCCATCATTGCCACGTTGGCCAATCTAGTGGCCTCCTGCATCTCAGCCAATGCAATCAGGATTGGGTCGGGTTGACCCTCAACAGTCTCGCGGGTTCTCCTGGGTATTACCATGTCTCTGCACAAGTTACACAAATTATGAGTTGATCAGGCCCACGCAATGTGTCCACATGTGCATCATCATAATAACACTCAATGGAGAAAACACACAAGACAAGACACAACCAAGCATCCTAGTTATTGCAATACATACAGGCTTTTCCCTCGAACCATTGCTCTGATACCATAAAATGTAACACCCCGTATATATCCGGTAATGTTATCATATCATCGTATTAAGCTGCGCTTAATTAAAAATGCGGAATATCTTTTTCTTTTCATTTATGACGTCATTATCATTACCAACTTGCTTAATCAACCATTTAAATAAAACTATGTCTGTATGTAAATTGCAAAAGACAGCTAACTGAAATACCTCGTTAATAGAACTAACAGATATATGTCTCTAGTCACGGAACTACAACACGTAGACCGGACCAACTAGTAGTTTATACAACTCAAGCTAAAAGTGCTAACAAAATAGTGGCATTGACAACTCCCATGCTCACCCAAATAAGGCAACAAAGCCCAACATAAGTCTCAACTCAATAACCATAAATGACAGAAAACATAAACAGCATCTAATCCAGTCATGCCAGCATAAATATAACATCAATAATCATCAACTAAGTTATGGCCTCCTGCCGCCAGAGGCATCAATCCCCATACTACCTGAACCTGAAATAAGCATTCCCCAAACGTGGGGTGTGATCTCTAAACAAGAAATCTCAGTAAGACAAGGGGTCCTCAAGGATCTTCCACCCCAAGCTCACTTACATGTGCAATATAAGTTCTAAAGGCAGTATTTCAATATCAGTTCCAAAATCAGTGCAATGCAACAAATATTCATGTCTTGTGTTATAACAATTTTACTGATCAGAGAAATGCAGGAATACGTCTATTACCCACATAAATGCCAGCCCATGTTGTACCCGCCCATAGGAATACCCCATGGCATCCTGTTTAGACGAAACACCACATATATATATCATATAGCATTTGCACTTAACAGTTCATTAGCATCTCAGCAAAACAATACATGAAAACACATCATGCATATAAACCATCCCCCCATGGAGTATGCTGGAATAGACAATGGCTAACCCGAAGACACGAAAGTTTACCTTGTAAGCTAGCTATCCAAACCAAGAGTCCACACAGCTCAAGGCCCACAAACAGCACAATCACAATCTGCCCATACCATAATTACTCATCAATAATCATAGCTCAGATTATATTAAGTGATTAAGTCTTTCCTACTCATTTTAACTTATTACATGTTGTTTCTACAGGAAGTATTCGAATACTCCAGCTCTCCAGAAAGTATTCGATTACTTTCACTAAAGTATTCGAATACTCACAAGTATCCGAATACTTTTTCCCCTAGTATCCGAATACCTCATTATCCGAATACCAAATCTCACTGTATTCGAATACCTTCCAGTATTCGAATACTTCTTCAAAGGTATCCGAATACTTTTCTTCCCAGAAAAGTATTCCAATACTCCTGCAAGGAGTATTCGATTACCAAGGACAAGTATTCGAATACTACACGGAAAGTATTCGAATACTTCTTCAACAAAATGCAGAAATTCGAGCCAACTTCTGCATAATGCCAAATTTAAGGATCCAAAAGAGATTGGGAGTCCAATGACTCCCTAAACAGATAACAACCAACATGTTATGAACCCAAAAACACATTCCTTTACTCAAATGGTTAAAGTTTCACTTATTAACCGATTAAGTAAGCTTTAGACCTCAAAATACAAAAAGGATGATCATGAATACCTCCAAGGCACCAAAACTTCGAAAATGAAACAGAAGGGAAGCCTCCAACACAGCACCCAAGTTCTGACTTCACAAGGCTACGAAAATACACTTCAAGCTTGACCCTTTATGCCAAAAGGTGGCTTCTTGAAGCTCAAGAAGCCAAGAACAAGCCCCACTCACACAAACTCAGACTAAACATCCCCTAACACTCCCAACCAACAGCAAGCATATCCTCAGAAATGCTTCACAACTCACCACCAAGGTTACCCCACACACACTCATGTATTTAAGTGGCAAGAATAAGGAGAAAGGTGACACCTTTGGCTCACAAGAGGGAAGGGAGGTGAAGGTGGCAATGGGAGGCACAAGACTGGAGAGAAATCAGAAAACTCACGTAGGCACATCACACATGGCCTAGGGTTTGGTGCAAGATGCATATACATAGGCACTTAAGTTTTAAACACACATTATTAGCAAATATAGCTACGCTTAGCATTTGAATCCCAAACTCAGGATTCTTAACCTACTCATTTTTACAAGATTTATCATACTTTTCTTATATTTTTCGGAGCACATTTTCGGTACGCGCTTTTCATAGCCAGTACCAGTTTCTGGCACCAATTCTCATTATTTTAACTTGAAACTCGTTTTACAAGTCCTACATATTATTCTAGTAATTCTCATGTGCTTTTTATAATTTTCCAGGATATTTTTCGGTACGCATTTATACCGACTAGCAGAACCGGTATCTGCACTTTTCTTTCGAAAAGCGACTTTCAGCATTGTTACTCACTTACTATAATTATTAAAGCCTCATAATAATTATTAGGGTCAATTATGAAATTATCTCATTAAACTCATAATTAACTGATTAATTTCCTTAATTAACGGTGTGGGTTCTTACAGTTCACAATGACATCGTCTGGCAAAACCCAGCTTACCAGCATGAAGGTTTGCAGCGCCAAGTGGCAAGGCAAGAAGCTTACTAGAACAAATCTGCAAATCCTTCAGGGCACAATAGCTCATTGATCGATGTACTACGCCTTTTCTACATACCGCTCGATTTTAAAGGTCCCACCAATATCGCCACCTACGTTGGAAATTCTGACCCCTTTGAGTTGGTTCAAAACTTTTAAGCAGCGATGACTCTACACGGAGAAACTGATCTTCTAATGTGCAGAACTTTCCCAACCCTTGTAGGTGGAAAGGCGCTTAACTGGTACATGAACTTACCGACAAAATGCGTATCCTCGTGGGATGACCTGAATGCCAAATTTCAGACCCAATTTTTCACAAACCGACCCGTACCAAAGTAAGTATATGCCCTTCAAAATATATGCCAACAACCTGGGGAGTTTCTCAAGTCATACCTCGACCGTTTTGATAAGGAAACAACCCTAGTGAAAGGCTTAGATCCCAAGGTCCAGGTCCATATTCTTCTTAATCACAAAAGACTTGAGGAGTTCTTTTTATAAATAAGTGGGAGAAGTACATGGTGACATTACATTGCTTTATCAGATGCTCCCTAACTCGAGCAGTTTAAATATAAAACCTCTTTAACTTGTTGGCATTCCACGCTCTTGCTATGGCTTTTTCGTCGAACATTTTGAGCACATAATCTCCTCCTTCTAACTTGCTTGCAATCCTGTATGGTCCTTCCCAGTTTGGAGCTAGTTTTTCTTCTCAAGCATTTTTGTTTCCAATGTCAGCCCTTTTGAGTACTAGATCCCTTTCTTGGAAAGCTTTTGGGATTATGTTTTTGTTGTACCGAGCGACTTATCTTTGTTAAGATGCGAAGTCAATGAGCATACTTTTTCTCTTACTTTGCTCAGTAGGTCTAACTCTATTCTCAGGTTCTAATCATTGGTATATTCTGTTGTATGCTCCTTTCTCCAGGAAGGCTCACCAATTTCACCGGGATCATGGCATCCTTCTCATAAGTCAACCTGAATGGGGTATTTCTTGTGCTTGTTTGAGCAATTGTCATCTATCCCCACAAGATGTTATCAAGGTGTTCTGCATATGCTCCTTTCAGTTCCTCTATCCTTTTTCTGATTTCTCTTGTCAACATTTTGTTGGTCGACTCGGCCTGTTCGTTTGATTGTGGGTGTTCTAAAGCAGTGAAACAATGTTTGATTTGTAGGCTTTTCCATTAGCTCTCTAAATTTTGCATCTGTAAACTGGGTACCATTGTTAGTGATTACACCACCGGGGATTCCAAAGCGGTACACCATATTTTTCATGAAGAATATCCTAACTCTTTGAGATGTTATTGTGGTGACCAACTCGACCTCGACCCATTTGGTGAAGTAATCGACCACAATGACTAACCACTAAAGCTGGCCACGTGCCTTTGGGAATGGACCTAACAAGTCCATTTCCTATTTATAGAAGAGCCAGGGTGAAGTAATGGTCGTCATTTCCTCCTCGGTGCTTGGTAGATGTTAGTATGTATCTGGCACTTGTCAACCTTTTTGATGTGGTCGTGAGCATCCTTTTCCATGGTCGGCCAGTAAAAGCCTGCCCTGAGTGATTTCTTGGCGAGGGACCTATAATAACCCAAACATGTATAATGAGTAATAAGGAGTTTTTCCATGATTAAGAGAGAATAATTAGATAAGTAAAATAAATATGAGAATAAAATCACTTTTCAAATAATAGTGCAATACAAGAAATTTTTGGGTAAAAATGCAGTATTTCAAAATTTATCGAAAACTTGAAATGATTTAGTGGAAATTATTATTTCATTAATAGAGTGAATGTTAAAATCTATGATAAATGACTAAATTCATGGTTTATGAGCTAATCACATGTTTAAAGATGTTAAGTCACGGCTAGAAAGATAATTTTAAAAAGCAAGGTTAATACGGTAGTTAACCAATTAGATATTTTGAAGAGAAAATCAAAGTGCTTTATTGACTTTGTTAAATGAAGCTTAAGTCACTTAACCACATAATTAAGTCATCAAACCTTCATCTTCTTTGATCATTTCTTCTCCAAAACAGTAAGCTTCCATGGTTATTGAGCGAGAAACCTTACTTTGGCTAGGGTCGATGAAACACTTAGGTTCCTTGATCAAAATTGCTTAGAACTTCAAGAAGAGTAAAACTAACTGATTGGTTTCACTTGAAAAGCCTTGTGTGAAGAGTTATTCTCTCTTAAGGATTTGTGATCTTTGGGATTTGAATAGTATTTAAGCTTTTAAAAGCTTGTAAACTCATCAACCTTATCATTCTAAGTGATCCTACAGTGAGTAAACTTCATCTATTAAAAGTTTTTATGAAGTTTTGAGAAATCTAAGATTTGTCATGAATAGTGCTACAAAATTCAAGAATTCTTGGAGGAATTTTGATGATTGATGATGTGTTTTAATGATATTATAGTGAGCCAAGTGAAATATTAGTTGAAGATTATCCATTGGATCAAGATTTGGTTTCTTGAAATACTTCCAAAGAGGGTAAGTTGATATTTAAGTATGAATGTAGAGTTTTATAGCCATTGACTTGATATTCATGTGTATTTTCTGACGTTGATTCACCTTTCCACAATATTGCCATAAGTGTGCTTGTGTGGTGTTTGTGATTGAGTCTCTTTGAGAGTGGAAAACTTGGAAGAAAGGTCTACAAGAGGTAAATTTTTGGACCTTGGGGTTAGTCCCCTTGTATGTTCCACCATGCTCAATTGGAGTAATGGTTGATTGATAGATGCATGGTAGTATCATGGCAAAGTAGAATGAGTGCATTATAAGATGAATGATGCATGATGAATGATAGATAATATGATATCATGTCTGAGATGTATCTTTGGCCATTAGATTTATTTATGTTTACAGTCACTTTCCTTGGAGTCCGACGAGGATTTCCTTAGGGTTATATTCCTAAGATTCGAAGGAATCTCTTGAAAGTGTATTGTATGTATGGACTTTCCTTAGAGTCAACCTATAAAGAACTCCTTGGGGATTTGATGCCTAAAAGATAGAGGTTGCTCTTGAAAGGACCATATTGTAGGGACTTCTCTTGGAATCAACCTGACAAGGACCTCCTTGAGGGCAGATACTCAAAGAGACAAAGGTTGCTCTTGGAAGTTCTCTACGATTTTAGATGATGTATGATATGATGATGTAGTATATGCTATGTTATTTTTACTGTGATGCATATGAAGTGAAATATATAGTGGAGTGATTCTCCAAGGACCCTTGGTTTACTGGGATTTTTATCTCACCCCATATTGGGGATATCATTTCAGGTGACTCCACACATGGTGAAGGAGCATTAAGTGGCAAGAGGCCAGATGTAGTAGCATTATAGTAACTTATAGATTCTGATTACTGTTTTGTATGTAAAGGTAATCAGATATTATCAAAGTGTCCATGAGATGTATTATGGAGGAGCTTGCATGATGTTCATACATATTTTGGTATAGACCTTGATATGCATTTGTGATAAACCCTTGGTTTACCAATTTTTAGGCTAAATTATACAAGAATTATGTAGTAGAATGCATGGAATTCAAGGTTTTAATACATTTAAGTCATAAGATAGGAAATTGAGCTGATGTGATGTTAATATTTGCATTTTGAAGGTAAAACCTCAAGAAATGGTGCTAAAAGTGCTAAAGAAATCATGACGAAGAAGTGAAGGATCAAAGGAAGCTCAAATATTACAATTCAAGGTCCAGAATAGCACGCTCAAGCGCAAACATGGACGCTCGAGCGCTTGGAAGCAGGAAAAATAACCAAACTGGAAAATTAAGGGCGCTCAAGCGCCCAACAGCACGCTCAAGCGCCCAAGATGACAAGATTTCAATTCGAAGAGCACGCTCAAGCGACCAAATGGCCGCTTGAGAGCGCATGGGCAGCAACTCCAGAAAATTTCAGCAATTGAGGGCGCTCAAGCGCCCTATAGCGCGCTTGAGCACCCAAATACGGACCAGACAACAAGATTTGGCAAGATTCCGCTGAGATTTAATGAAGATTTGTCCAATTATGATATGGAACTAAAGCAGAAACAAATCAAGATGATTCCTGAGAAGATTGAAGCAAGATACAACGAAGATTTAAAACTCTAATTCATCAACCAAATCTCCAAGATTTTACATGAAAAAGGAAACAAAGATGAAATCAAATACAAATCTTGTATGGATTCATTGGAAGATTAGATGATGGATACAACTCCTGTGGTTATAAATAAGGAGCTTGGGAGCACACACCAATACACAATTCCAGAGCATTACACCAAGACTAAAGGAGGAATCTTGTTGCGGAGCGCTGGAACACTGAGGAACCAAGTCAACATCACACCAATGGAGGCTTGGGGTTCTCTTTTCTTTATTATTTCTTTTCTTTTCAGTATGCTAGAGTAGTTTTTTATGTAGTTAAGGGTAGATGGAACCCAATTGAATCTTTATGTTTATGATTAAATTGTTTCTGAATCCTGTTCTTTTTATAATTGAATAAATTATCTGTTTTTAATGCTTTCTATGAGTTTGTTCCATATAGAATGATTTTGGGGAATTATATGACAATAGGATGTTGGTGCATGAACCTTGACTTGATAATTTATCATAATCCTTGTGATCTAGGAATAGGAATAGGAATAGACATAAGGTAATTATGCAATCTTGTAATTCTTGATCTTAATGCATGTTTTCTTGGGGGAATAATCGGGGAACTAGAGTTCTTTCAAGATTACATAGATTTAGGGTAACAAGAAATTGAGCCCTAATTAACTCAGATAGAATTGATTGACAATATATTAAGAAACAGATTCTTGGCTTTTTAATTCATAACATATTGAGGATATTGGGGGAAGTCGAAACCTTAACTATGCTTATTTAAATTTCAATCAAACATCATCATCATTCATTCTTTTAACTTTGAATTTTCATATTGCATGCCTTTACTTGTTTTTAATTTTAAGTTCTTTGAACCACAACTCTTTTCATCTAAATTCTCTCAAACCAAACCTTTGATTGTCCAACTAAAACGCAATTAGCGAACTAGTGCTTGAAATTCTGATCCTCGTGGGAATGATCTCGTACTCCGGTACACTTTATTACTTTCACGATCGGTGCACTTGCCGTGTCGCTATCAATTTGATATAGAATGATATAGGGTTTATGTATTTTGAAGCTTCCATGATGTATTTATGATTACAAAGATGAGATTATGCTTAAAATCAATGTTTAACTTTGAGAAGATGTGTCGGACATTTCAAGCTAGGCTTAGGATTTAATAAATGTATGAAATATATTTATATTTTGGATTTACAATTTTAAAGTTTTAAATATTTACATTGAATATATTTTGGTATAAGATATGATAAAGTTAGCCTTGCACTTGTCATTGTTATAGGCGCAATAGTAACATTTTCCCAAATTACTTTTTAAATTAGCTTCCGCAGTATTTATAAGATCCTAATAAATAATAAAATGTGAATTTTGGCAAATATATCATTACAAAAATATTTATAAAAATTGTTTGAAATTTTGGGGTATTACAAGCTATGACAGCGCTACGGTACCAATACCAACATTGCAGACATCCCAACGTAAGACACACAAGGTCCTACGTTTGAATGTCCCCCTCACTTTACCTTGCAAAGCAGTTACTAAATACTGACAATGGCTACAAGATGCCTTGCCCCAGCAAGGCCAAGCTACATTTGCTCTCCCCTAAACCCATTGACCTAGCTCCATCTCCCACTAATAAGGAGCTTAACCCTACCTATAAATACCCCCTCTTTCACCTTCATGATACAATGATTTATGAACTATTATGTTGCCCACATAGAGAGCCACCATAGTCGTATTACACCATCCCTCCTTCATACTGCACTTGGGAAGTCCCTATAAAACCTTGGTTCATACCATTGTTGACATGCTTCGCCCTACAAGGGACACATACCTGGTTCTCAGGCAACACTTCAGTTCAACACACACACGCATGCACCGGCACACGCATGCATGCATGCACGCACGCTTGCCATGCACACGCACATGCACACGCACACGCACACGCACACGCGCGCACACACACACACACACACACACACACACACACGAACATACAAGATCAATTCACACACACACACACACACACACACACTCACAGAGAGATAGAGAGAGAAGATCAATTTACACACTCACACGGACAAGATCAATTTACACCGGTGTAAGAAAAATAAATCTTACACTCAACTTTAACTGTTGATTTTAGCCAATCAAACGACTGTAATTAATTGGACACACATACATATATACATATGGACAAAATCAATTTACACCGGTGTAAGAATAATAAATCTTATACTTAATCTTAACTGTTGATTTTCAAACGACTGTAATTAATTGGACGTTACACATATACATATGGACAAAATCAATTTACACCGGTGTAGAATAATAACTTTTACACTCAATCTTAATCGTTGATTTCTGTTCATCAAACGACTGTAATTAATTGTAAACACATACCCATATACATATGGACAAGATCAATTTACACCGGTGTAAGAATAATAAATCTTACACTCAATCTTAACTGTTGATTTTCGTCCATCAAACGACTGTAATTAATTGGATTACTCTCACGAATTAATTATTAATTTCCAATAAATTATAACTATTAGATATCGAAAATCAAATGTTAAGATTGAGCGTAAAATTTCTTTATCTCTGATAAGCCCAAAATTACGTCATTTTGTTTATTTATTTTCTTATATTAATTGATTCACCTTTGAATGATTATAATTCTCATTTTCTTTCTCTTCTTTTATTATCATTGATCCATCTTTGTATGATTATAATTTAGTATCCGAAGATAAAGTTATCTCAAACAACTTAGAGAAACAATAAGCCGATATATATATATATATATATATATATATATATATATATATATATATGAGAAAAATATGAAAAAAAGTTTCCTACTCTCTAATTACAAGATTTATAAAATTCTGAGAGTACAAACAGTTGTAATTACATATGTAAAACACTGGTACAAAATCTATCATTCATTGTATACAGATAATCATTTATTGTTGGGACTGCTATCTTTATCTTGGATTCCTAAAATAAAATTCCAACCAGATGAGATTTGAATCCCAATAAATTATAGAACTATGAAGCATAATCTACTATAACTCAAGAATATGTCCTGGTTGACATTCTCTCATATTCACAGCCCTGCAGAGATTTCATGAAGAAAGAACATTCACATATATATAGAACATTCACACATATATATATATATACTCATAAGCTCTGTTACACGGACACGCGAATATATATACTCATAAGCTCCGTTACATGGACACGCGATTTTTTTTGAAATTTACGTGTTGGACACGCGTCTGACACGGACACGCGTCCGACACGCGTCCGACACGCGGTCAACATTTGGGGACACGCGGTCAACTCTCCGACATGTTTCGACACGCTCCGACACGCGGTCAATATTTGGGGACACGCTCGGACACTTTTTTTTTATTTTTTTTATTTTTTTTAAATCTTAATTTTATTTTATTAACTAAATATAAAAGAAATAATGTATAAATTAATTTTTTTCTGTTATAAAATTTGACATTAAAAATTAACAAACTACGAAAAATTATTTGTATTTATATTTATGTTATGAAATTTAAATATTTAATTGGTTATATGACTTATTATGGACTCTTATATGTATTAAATATAAATCATATTATATATATTAAAAATTTTATTTAATATCAAAACGTATCCAAATATAACATTTTTTAGAATTAACGTGTCAGCGTGTCATGTCGTGTCCCGTGTCCGAGCATATAGCTCATAAGAATATCATGATACAACCGGATCGTACGTCTGAACTTTTGATGTACAGGTTATTCATTTTTATTTTTACTTTTTTAAATAAAAACTTATAGTACAGTGTGATAACTGATAAGTACATTTGGGTCTTACGGTCTTATACGTCTGAGATCCGCATCATTTACTCTATTTAGTGCTTGATATATATCTTTTGTAATTATAAGCGTTGTTAATAATATATTTGACATGCGATGTACCAAAATATATATATATATATATATATATATATAATATTTGACATGCTTGATAATAAAATTAATCGACGTGATTATTGAACCTTTATCAATTCACATTAGATTATTTAAATTTAGCATTTGTTTTAGTAACAACAATTATACTATTATCTGGACATGACGGTGCACCAGTCTCAATGATCATCAGGCACAGCAAAATTCCAGCGCAGCGTCACTGCAAATGATCAAATCCAAAATCGCAGTATGACGTGAAATATCCCAAACAATTTAACTGCTCTTGGATGATTCTTGATTTGAAGACGGTTCATATACTAACTATAATAGTATAATTGTTGCTGCAAGTGACATATTTAAAGCGAATAAAAAAAGGGGTTTGATATCTCTCATGTTGTAGAAAATAAAATTATCTTATACACATAAAAGTATGTAATGTTTATTTTTTTTTTCTCTCTTTTCTTCATATGGCCCTATAGGAACCCCACAATTTTATGTTTATATTGAAGATAATTTTATCTCCTACAACATGAAAAATATCAAACAAAACAACAAAAAATACCTACCATTCTTTCCAGAAGGCAACCCTTCTGTGTGTGTGAATGAATTATGGTTATGAGCAGAAAATTCCGTGGTAGGACTTCCAACAGGTGGTGGTGGTGCAACTTAAAAGGTATCCTTCAGTTTGAACCAGGTGGAGGATATGTGGAGAAATGAATCCCGCCGTCAGAAAGAGGGCTCTCATACAATAACGAGAGAAAACATGATGAAGAGAGAAAAAAAGTTTGTGATCTTCTAAATAATATTGAAACCACAGAAAAATGATACACAGATAGGTCTATATATAAAGCTTTGATAATGAACTCAGTGATGAGTCATCTAACAAAGTAAAACTGATTCATAACAGACATAACAATACTAACTAACTTGAGAGATAATCTGCTACACGCACATACGTAGCAAGTGAAGTACAACAATAGAATAAAGTGAACAGTAAAATGATACAACATATAATGCGGAGCATTGTTATATGATACTACTTCGTGTAGACAAGAGTTAAATTTTAGCAAGGACCATAACTATACTCAACCAGCAAGCAAATGTTTTCAGAGCCGTGTTAAACAGCATAACAATAATATTGGAAAGCAAACAAGCTAACAATAATAGGAAGGAAAAACCAACAGAATGAATTCAATCCAATAATAAATCTTTTAATGTTAATACTCTTAATATCAATGGATGGTTTACTAACTACAAAAACATAACACAGGTAAATCTGTATTCAAAATAGTAATGTAAGAAAATATGATTACTAATCAATCATATCTCTATGGAAGAGAAATAGTATAATCAACAGAGTGTTGATCAAAAGTTCTGATCAGTAATCAATGAGAAATAAGCCAATAATTGATTAAGAAATCAATGAAAACATAGCAAAAAATTAGAGTGCAATTGGTCATGCGAGACATATTTTATCCACAGACACAAGATTATATTTTGGATGTAACTGAATTATTACCTAATACTATTTGTTGGGATAAATTTTAAATGTCCGTTTTTTAGCAGTTTTGGTTTTTTAGTTCTTGTGTCAGTTAGAATATTAATGAGTCAGTTATGTCAGTTAGAATATTAATGAGTCAATTATGTCAGTTATAAAGTAATGAGGGTGTTATGTGTGGAGTTATGTTGGTCAGTTTTATAGCTTATGAATAGCCTTTGATAGTTTGTATGAAATGTAGATCAAGAGAAAAGAGATCAAGTAGATCAAGAGAAAAAGAGAAAGAGCAAGAAAGCAAAAATAGAAAAGAAAAGTTTTTTTGTAGATACACAAGTATAGTTGTCTCTTGCATCTATGGTGGTTATTCAATTTTAACAAATTGGTATCAGAGCTTGGGCTATGGAGGAAAAGAACGAGATGGAAGTGCCACTCTTCCATGGAGATAAGGATGAAGCATTAGATTGGCTTCTCTGTCTGAAGGAACATTTTCGGAAAGAAAAAATCTGGACGGAGGACAAATGGCAGGTAGCCATGAGAAGACTCAGAGGAAGCGCAATCAAATGGTTCCGTACATGGAACTGCCGCGACTTTAATAATATGTGGAAGGATTTTCTAATGGCCTTCGTAACAAAATACTTGCCTGGACGTTTTGATCTGATTAATGAAGAAGATGAAATCTTCAATGATGATGATGAAGATGAGGAAAATGATGCGGATGAAGAAGAGACCGAGATGGCGGAGTCCGAGGTTGCCAACGGCAACGTATCCGCGGAGAAGATCGACGCGTTGGAGCGTGAGAGAGATGAATCAGAGAAAAAGACGATGACTGCGGCTATGAAGTGGCGAATGAAACTGAGAAGAATTGTGAAAGCAACTGATGAAGTGGCGAATGAAACTGAGAAGAATTTGGGTGACGAGAAACTTGCAGTTGAAGAAGATGCAGCGAATGAAAACAAGGAAAGTCCTGCTAATGAAACTGAAAATATCAAATTGAAGAAGCCACCGGATAAAATAAAATATGTTCAGAATGAAACTGAAAATATCAAATTGAAGAAGCCGCCGGATAAAATAAAATATGTTCAGAAAAATAATTGCAGGGGAGATATTTTTGTTTGAGTTAATTAAGTTGGAAGGTGTTAGATGTTTTTTGTCAGTGATCAAGATTGAAGAAAACAGGCGCGATCAGAAAGTTGAAGAAAAGCAGAAGCAACGCGAAGAAAGAAAGAAGAATTTAAAATTTATGGGGGAGTTTTGTTGGGATAAATTTTAAATGTCCGTTTTTTAGCAGTTTTGGTTTTTTAGTTTTTTGTGTCAGTTAGAATATTAATGAGTCAGTTATGTCAGTTAGAATATTAATGAGTCAGTTATGTCAGTTATAAGGTAATGAGGGTGTTATGTGTGGAGTTATGTTGGTCAGTTTTATAGCTTATAAATAGCTTTTGATAGTTTGTATGAAATGTAGATCAAGAGAAAAGAGATCAAGTAGATCAAGAGAAAGAGCAAGAAAGCAAAAATAGAAAAGAAAAGTTTTTTTTGTAGATACACAAGTATAGTTATCTCTTGCATCTATGGTGGATATTCAATTCTAACACTATTGAAGTACAATAAACAAATGAAATCAAGCATGCCTGGTCTACAGCAACAGTAACACTTACAATAATATGAGGTTGCTTTCCTCTCTTAGTGGATTACTGTAACCTGTCAATACCTCCAACAAGCTAGAAAAAAAGGAAAAGATCCCAATCAAATAGATTGATTAGTACAAAGAGTGTAATAAATAGAACACTGACAGAGTGCCAGCGAACCATCATATGATTACCATGCTGGTAAGAGTCTCAAGGGGGGAAAATGAAAGCTATGCAGTAATGAAACCAAATTTAAACACAGGTAAATTCAGAAAAAAAACAAGACTGACTGTATTGAAATTATCCAACGAGCATAGGCACTTTAGCTTGTTGGAGCATTACGGATGAAGAAATACAATAACAAGATTCTAATGGCTGAAACAGCCTTGGAACGATAAAGGAAAACACCAAAGGAACTCCAAGAGTGCCCTTTCCCCACTATTCCACTCACAGGTTCATACTAGTCTTCCCTTTACAATTTGCATTACCCTCCTTATAACCATTTCCTCCCATCTACTCATTCTCTCTCCTGTAACTAACTTCCCTCCCCACACCACTGTTACGCTCACAGATTCTATTACGTTACTTTGGAGCTGATTCCCCTCCATTTGGGCTTGCAGTGTATTGTCCAACTGCATCATCCTCAATTGGGTCTCTTTGTGCAGGCCCATCCTCATTCAGTTATAGTCCACGCTTGTCTCTCTTTCTATTATACACCTTCTGCAGTCTCTCACCAATTCCTCCCTCCTTAAGATTCACCTTGCCCTCAAGGTGAAAATGAGGAAATTGTACCTGAAAATTGTCCAGAAGTTCCCACGAATTTCTGCAATCTGGTAGCCCTGTCCATGTGACCAAATTCTCAACCTGTCCATTTAGCAACCTCCTACTATCAATCACATCTTCAGGTTGCACGTGCAGCCCCAATGATTCTGCCAAGGATCTCGGGAATTCCAAAATTGGAACAGCCAGATCAAGAGCCTTCTTAAGTTGGGATACATGAAAGAGGGGATGAATTTTGGCATAAGATGGAAGTAAGAGTTTGATACGAACCTACCATAGCAAGGATAAAAGGATTTGGGCCCTGATGTTGTAGTTGGCCCAAGTGAAGATGTTGAGGATGGTACAACACATAATGGCTCAAGTCATAATGATGGTGCTGTCCAAATTGCCCCTCAACAAATTGGAAGCGTTGAAGAGTGTTGGGGAGCAAGTTAGTTACGGGGAAACTAGATAAGAGGAGAGAAGGAGGTGAGACAGAGGCATCTGGAATATTTGGCATTTTCTTGGGCCCTTTTGGGATTGGGAGAGAGTGGAACCTCTCATATGTGTTCCACACTATCTTACTTTCCTTGCATGGTGATTTCTTTCTGGTAATTGTAATTTCTGTTTCCTGCAAGAATAGCTGTTACTGAGCATCGTTTGTAATCGTTGTGGTTTCAATATATGAAAGTATAAGATTCCGATTTCAATTACTGTATTAATTCCTGTAAGTCTGTTAATCAGTGGTTGAGTCTGTATCAATTGGTATCAGAGCTCCGATCTAGGAGCTGTGGTATCAGAAAAAAAAAAATATATGGAGAATCAATTTCTTAGAATGAAGATCCCTGTGTTTTCTGGTGAAGGAAGATGTTTATGAATGGTTAAATTGGATAGAGTGGTATTTTCGCAAGAATGGTAAATCAGAAGTTGTGTGGCTGTCAGCAGTGAGAAGAGCGTTGCGGGGAGAAGCTTGGGACTGGTACTTTTGGTGGAAGCTTGAAACGAAGGAATTTACATGGTCGCGATTCCGAGCGGATATAGTCCAACAATTTCTACCGTTTGTTGAGATGAAGAATTGCCTCAGAAATAGAAGAGAAGTCCCAAAGTTCTATGGAGAAGGCGATGAAGCTTGGGGATGGCTTATCTACCTGGAAAAATATTTCAAAGAAGAAAGAATTCATGAAAATGAGAGGCGGACAGAGGCTGTGAAGGGACTTAGAGGATCTGCACTGAGATGGTATAACTGTTGGAGTTGGCTTAATCCTAAGATAAGCTGGAGGAAATTTGAGAGAGCTTTCATAGAAAAATATCTACCTCAGATTTGTTGGGTAGATGAGGAACCAGAACCAAAAAATAAAACGTTGAAGGAGGAGAGGATCGAAGGTGATGAAAAGATGAGGGAGAAGGTTCAAGGACTACTCAAATATGCAGATCCAGAATCTGCGAAATTAGAGAAGGTGCAAAAAAAATGAACAGGTTCAGAATGGGGAGGTCGAGTCAGAATTTCCACAACCAGAAACAGAGTTGCCAAAAGAAATTGTGTGGGAGGAGTCAAAAGCCATAAGAGAAAAGAAAAGAAAAACAGTTGGGAAACACCATGCTTGGTCGAACCGAGAGCTGCTCGGGAATATCTTTTCAGAGAGCAAGAGTGCAGAGTAATAATCAGGATTGCCAACAGGAGCAATCTACTCTGACTTAGAGCAACCCTCTTCAACTATACGCAAGCGTACGTGTCAAGCAATATAGGGTATTGTAGCTCCAGATTTATCGTCCTCAGGGAGCAGTTGTGAAGTAAGAAGCGCTAAAAGAAACTTAATTTGTAAAATGAAGCAATAAAAGAAAGTACTATTCTCAGCTAAGCTTCACAAAGAGCAATCTCTGGACAGCTAGTTAAACAATGTTAACCATTCTGGACCAGATGAGAGCAGTGAATGACTTAGCACGGTCATCGAATAAAAAGGCATCAATTTAAGTAACTTTAAGGGCAGTCAACGAAATGAGAGTAAGAACATCAGCTGGTAAAACACAGTTCAGTTATCGTGAAGGGAAGATTGTGACAGAAGTTTGAGTTAAGATTAATTTCAGAAAAAGTCAAGTAGGTGTTACGGGTTCCATGTTTTCATCCCTTTGGTTAACCCTGCTTGGTAGCATATTTTACAAGTGAATTTTGCTCCTTCCCTTGTTTTGCTATAGGTAAGCAGAGGGTAAGGCCTTACTCTCCACGTTACTCCATAGTACTTGGAGTTATATGCAAGGAAACCATGCTGCCTTCTCAAAAGAGCATGGATTCACATGGCAGTGCTCCCCATTCCAGGTGTTTCTCCCTCCTTTCTTCAGGCTAAACCACCCCAGGATCTTGAGAATGCTCCACACGCCCTTGTCAGTGTTTCATCAACCGAGTGGTCCCGGGATGAGGTTGCCAGCCCAAAGGGTTTCACAAAATCAATAAATTAAACCAAAGAGCAACTCAAAATTCATTCATAAAATATGTGTTCCTTACAAAGTTATCCTAAGACAAAAGGGATTACTTCTATGGAACCCTCACCTACTTAGAGGAAGTTAGCTCCTAGTGAGCATTTTTACAAAAAGAAAACAAAAAAAATCACCGGTTCTAGGATGGGCGCCCTTTTTATGAGGACTGCTTGTTCCTTTTATAGGGTTCTTCATTTGATCTTCATTGTTCCTTTCATCAAGGGTCATGCTTTGTCTAAATCCTCTCCAATGGTAGCTTTGCTTCTTGCCAGCTTGGCCTTAAATGGAAGTGGTCCCCCTTGCTTTTGGCTCCCTTTGTGAGTGGGAGTATCGGATTCAGGGAGGCACCTCCACTCCTTCTGCTGTAGCTGACGTGGCGGCTCCCCATTGCTCAGCTTCTTTGCTTTCGTACTGTAGCAGAGGCAGCACCTCCACCTTCTCTGCTGTAGCTGACGTGGCGGCTCCCCATTGCTTCCTTTGACTGCTGTTGTACTATAGCAGACTTCTTTTTCCTTTCTGCGCAACACTCCTTCTTCTCTCTTCATTTTGTGGTTCCTTTTGATGGGCCTTAGGTGTCCTGAACAAAGCAAACTAACCCAATAGTCATATGTGAAAAAGATAATGTTAAATTTGCTCCAGGTCTACCTTAATTCCCACTTTCGGCATTGCTCTGGTCCACTATTCAAAACAGTTGCTCTATATGAAAAGAAGAAGGTTGAAGGGAGTGATTTATAACCAAAACATGGGTTTTGTGGAACAATTTACACTTAATGGGCCTCAACTCTTGAGGACTATCAACACCCCAAAACTAGATATTACTCGTCCCGAGTAATCCTTCACAACCAACAGTCTTCTTGTGGCAGGGTAATGCTCCTTGAGATTATCGATGAAGAGTTAACTTAACTCCTTCCATCGCTTCATTAGAGCACTCATCTGACTTGTGAGTTTCACCAGCTTCATTGTGTGTGTGACCTCTTCCACTCTTTTAGTCAGTTTTCCACAGAGTCGCTTCCGGATTGAACTTTTTGGCTTGAGTTCTTCTCTTACTTCTTAGCTCCCTTCTCTATTTCTTTCTTTTCAGGTCTTTTAACTGGAAGTCAATTACCCTTGTCTTTGCATAAGGCTGACCTTCAACAGCATGCTCTTTGAGCGGCTCTTGCTCTCACCTTGATGACTTGAGCTCTTTGAGCGAAATTTTTGGAGCAGAGGAGCTGACTTTTTTTTTTTTTTTTTAAACCAAAGAGCAGAGTAATTTATTTAAACAGCCTGAAGTTCTTTCCTTGGTAACTCAATAAGTCCACTGAATAACAGAGTGTCCGATTTTTGGAGTGCTGCTTTTTGTGCATGGTGTTGCTCCAAATCAGAGTGATGCTCTATGTTGCTTTGTTTAGAAACTGTAAACTCTTTAGGGCATCTCAAGGAGCAAAATCCTGGGCAAAAAGAATCATTGAGTAGATCAGGACACTTAGGACGGTAATTTAGCAAAAATGAAAAGCAATATTTTTATAAGAAAGTAAAACAGGGTGGCGAATCCCTGGTACACCACAGTAGTCATTTTTCTAAGAGCAAGGTCAGTAACATTCCACCACAAAACTTTCAGGCATTCATTCCAACAGATTTAAACAAGTTAAAGAGGATAGGGAACGAATGAACCTGGGGTCACCGTAGCGACCCTTAATGCTCTCCAGTTTCTTGTCTTGCTCCGCTAAACGGAGCATTTGTTATTGCTTCTGGAGGGAAAACATTTGGAAACGGTGGATATGGAGTTTGTCCCTTGAATTTTTCTCCCCAGTTACTGGCGAAGATTTGATCCCGAGCTCTGTAGTACAATCGGAGTTGAATTTCCTCCTCTTTGCTCTTCATCAATTCATCTTTCAAGAGCCCGATCTCCTCCTTCCAGTCTTTTCTGTCTTTTTCGTGGGCTTGCTCCCTTTCTTCCATTTTCTTGTTCATCATCTCTACTGCTTTCACCAGGTCTTTCACCGTGTTTTGCAAGGTTGAGGATCCTTCTCCTTCCTCAATCTTCTTTTTCAGAGGCAGTGGTCCAGCATTTTTTATCTGGTCAAGTTCATTCTGCAGGGCCACCTTTTCTTTGTTAATGAGCAAGCTGGCTTCTTTCAGAGATTGCAGCTCCCTTCCAACTGTGTCTTCTAAGGCTTGCACTTGAGTGGCTAGAAGGTCTGCTCCGAGACCGAACATAGTTTGACATTGAGTCATGTCAGTTGTCTCGACTAGGAACTGCCTTCGTCCACTCTTTGCAGGAGCTCTCTTAAAGGGAAGTTTTTCCCTTCTTGGAGTTTTCTGAGGTTCTTCCTTCACGCTACCCGAAGCTTCAGCTTCTTCTTCTTCCTCCTTTCCTTCTTTTTCTTCTTTCTCTTCTTTTTCTTCTTCCTCCTCACTTTCCAATCCTTCATTGTCTCTGATTCTTTTTATCGTGGACTGATCAATGTCCGACCCTTCTGGAATGATTTCATCCGAAATCGGAATATTGGCCTTTAAACCAGCCCTCTTGCACATTTCAGTGACCAGACAAGGGAAAAAGAAGGGGGAGTTTCTTGGTGCATTTGCCACCAGTTGTTTGTAAACAATCCTCCCAACATCAAACTTCTTCTTAGTCAAGATGCAGAAGACCAGCACTGCTCTTTCCCAGTTCACTCTAGAGTCGTTGCTCACGGGAATCAGACGGGAGTTAATAAAATGCATCCATACCTTTGCTTCGAATTTGAGTTGCTTCCTAGGGATGGATTCCTTAGTTCCCCAGGTTGCTCCTTCTGAGCCTATTTCTCGAAGCACTTCTCCAGTTATGGCCTCATCTCCTCGGCCAGCACAGTATCTATCGAACTCATCTTGTTCAGCAGGAACTGAAGCAGTGTTGTATGCTTCGTTGATTTCTTCAGGGGAGAAGTCTACTTTCACGCCTCTGATGAGGAGTTTTGGAAGATCTTCTTTCTTCATTCCCTCCAAGAATGCAGTCACGAACTCAGTGCGAGCTCTTGAGGGAGGCTCAATGAAGAGTTCCCAATCTAGTTCTGCTATATCCTCGGTTAGCCATCGGTCGAGATCTCCGTGTCTGGAGCTACTGAGGACTATGCCCCGTTCTGGTATGACTGTACGGTCGACAAGCAACTGTCCTCTGCTCTGACGGTTTCTTCTTTTCGAAACTGCTACTGCTGCTTGATTGGAGGGATGTGACAGCACGACGTGGAGCTGTTATCCTTCCGTTGCTTCCGCCACTGGTTTTCCTTCTTTCTTTTTTTCGCATGCGGCCCATTGCAGGCCCTTGGGTTAAAAGGGGCAAATGGATCAGCCCAATTAGAACTTGGTTTCAACATTGAGGGATCAAATTCTAAGTGTTGGTTGCTCCTTGCTTTTTTTGGGATCAAGTTGCTCAAGAGCAACCCCAAAACTAGCTTCCTGCAATGGTTAGCACATTAATTTTCTCAAACAAAGATAATAATAAAAAAATGTCGCAGAAATAAATCTGGGTTGTCTCCCAATAGCGCTTCGTTTATAGTCTTAGCTCGACTTGTTGCTCCTTGGGTCAGACTTCAGCTGGGTCATTGAGATGAGAAGTCAGTCCCTCATGCTCCTTGATCCCTCTATTATACTTTTTGAGTCTGTGTCCATTAACCCTGAGCGTTGCTCCAGATGTTTCATGAGCAATGGTAAATGCTCCATTGGGAAGTGCTTCAGTGATTGCATAAGGTCCCTCCCATCTTGATTTCAACTTTCCAGGAAACAGTTTCAATCTGGATCGATACAGCAGTACTTTGTCTCCAACTTCTAACTCTCTCCTGATAAGCTTTTTATCGTGCCACTTTTTCATCTGCTCCTTGTAGAGGTTGGCGTTTTCATATGCCTCGCTCCGGAATTCTTCTAGTTCAACCAACTGGAGCAACCTCTTTTCCCCAGCCATTCTGGAATCCATGTTTAGCAATGTGATGGCCCAGAATGCTTTGTGTTGAAGTTCAAGAGGCAAGTGACACGCTTTTCCAAACACCAACTGATAGGGGGAGCAACCAATGGGTGTTCGATAAGCTGTCCGATACGCCCATAGGGAATCATCCAATTTATTGGACCAATCTTTTCTATCTGGGTTTACGACCTTTTCCAAGATTTTTTTTATCTCCCTGTTGGACACCTCTACCTGCCCGCTGGTCTGTGGGTGGTAAGGGGTGGCAATTTTGTGCTGCACTCCATATTTCTTCAGGAGCAATTGGAATTGTTTGTTCACGAAATGTGTACCCCCGTCACTGATAATTGCTCTAGGGGTTCCAAATCGAGTGAAAATATTCTTCTTGATGAACTTCAGCACTATCCTGGCATCATTGGTGGGGGTAGCAACAGCTTCTACCCATTTCGACACATAGTCAACTGCAACAAGTATATACTTGTTTCCAAAGGAAGGTGGGAAAGGCCCCATGAAGTCAATGCCCCATACATCGAACAATTCAACCTCCATTATTGGAACAAGGGGCATTTCATTCCTCCATAAGGGGAGCTGTGGCATTGCTCCAGTATTTTCTGTTGTTCTCCTTCAGGGATACACCTTCGAAGTAATTGGTCAGAACACCTTTTGTAGAGCAAAGGGTCGTCCCAGAAATACTGCTTAGCTTCA